>NW_003547839.1:0-6099 GCF_000090795.2 Amphimedon queenslandica | reverse complement strand
AGTCATTTGGTTCGCAAAGAAATAGCCCACACTTTGTGTGTGGAAACAGCTCGTATGAGTGGCAGAGACTTGACTTCATACCTCAAATTCTCAGATACTATTTGTAAATGCCTTGCTGCTCAGAGCATTGAAGATTTTGAGCCCATTTTAGAAGAGTACAAAATTAAATCTGCAGACTTTGAAATTCTGAGTGCTATTGAAAGTAATCCTGCACGTATTGGAGGGAAAATACCAGATCATCGAATAGATTTGCTTGAAAATGATATCAATCACATATTCTATCCTGAGGAATGGGTTGGGTTTTTGAACGATGAAGGAAATTATATTTATGTTACAGTATGCTATCTTGTTGATCAAGAAGTTTTTAACCCATTGACAAAAAAATATGTCATTAGTGTTGATGAAAATGATGGAAAAGAAACTGTGTCAACATTAGATCTTTATAAATTGACAAAAGTTAAAAGTACAACTTCTTTAGAAGAGGGAGAGGATATCAATCAAGAGTTAGTTTTGTTTGATCCTGACAGTGCTTCTGCTAGGACAACTAGTGACTCTGACACTGTCTTACAATTGAAAAGAATAATATTCCGTGACTTACAATTAATTAAGGGACTTGAAGATGAAGATGAGAAACGAAAAGCTATAAAACGACTATATAAACAGTATCATCCAGATAGAAATGCAGATAAAAAGGAAATTTATGAAGAAGCTTTTAAGTTTTTGAAGAGACAGGTTGACAGATTATATGCAGGAAAAGAATTGGAAGACCCTGATATGGCTAATGAAACATTAATTTCAGCAGGTTCTTCATCAAAACCAAATGCTGCAACTTTTAGAAGATTTTATGAAGAATGGGAAGAAGATATTAAAAGAGAAAAGAAAGCCAGTGATAATGCAAGAGAAAGATCAAATAGAATGAGACAAGATGATTTTTTCCCTGATGTTTCTCAACCAATGCCAAACTCTATTGAAGCGAATTTCTGGATCGCTCAGGCTGAATCTGACCTAGAGGCAATGCTACTGCTAAATGAACAAATACCATTTAGAAGAGTTCAGTGTCAGGTTTTGTTCCAAGCACATGAAGCATGTGAAAAGGCATTAAAGGGTGGTAAATACAAGCTAGTAGGATTAAACCCAGCCAGTCTTAAAACACACGAACTGCACACTCATGCAGCTGCTATTGCTGGGTTCAAAGGAGGTGAATGGAAAGTACTGCCATCATTAGTCTGTCAAATAGAAGGATACTATTTAAAACCTCGTTATCCAAACCAGCATTCTCCCTCAATAGCTCCTGTTGATGTTTATTCAAAGTCTTGTGAAGCTCACAATGTGCAAGAAGCGGTTGAAGCTGCCAAGGAAGTAGTCAAACTAATAAAAAAACTATTTTAGTATTGTATAAATGTATTGCTAAAAATTAACTTCCTTTTATAGTTTGCTGTATTAATTGCCTAAACTTCTAGTTTTTTTATATAGTTTGATGTGAATATTATTTTTGTAGTCTAGTCACATTAAAAAAAGCTTCATAACAAGTGTTATAATTTGACATAGCACAGTCAAACCTGTCTATTCAGGACGTCTTGAGACCCAATTTAATATTGCTCTGATTATGGAAGTGCATGTTCATATGAGGTTCGTCAGTACACAAATATATTGTATTAGGACTGCATGCAACTACGTGCCCTCATTATAAAGGTGTCTTTATTTTAGTCATTACAATTACTAGAGCTAGATCTAGTCAGCCTTTTGCCCACATCCTCCAGACCCAGTGTCAGTCCAAATAAGTATTGATGACCTGTTGATGAGATACACCTAGAGAAAGGAGGACTTTCCAGGGAGGATGAGTAATTAATGAATAAAGATAGTATAATACGCTGCATATACATGTATTTCTCTCTCTCTTACACCATGTTTTGTATCCTCCATGCTGTGGTTAATGAGATTACCAATATTAGCATCATATATAAAGACATGAAATGGTACATGTATATGTATCACAAAAAATCATTAAAATGGATAATTGTCACTTGCCATTTTTGACAATTTTTTTAATTCAGAGATTTTTTTTGAAAAACCATGGGCTATAGCCTTTACAGTACAACGAAAAATTTTTAATAAAAAAAAGCATGAGTAGGGAACAAAATTAAATAAGTTGGAGAGATATTAAAAATAAGAATAAAATAGGTCCGGTTAGGTTAGGAAAAATTAAGATAAAATAAAATAAAATAAATCTAATGTGCAATACGTAGTTGACCTTCAGATGCAGCTTTAATGAAGTCAGATGAGTCAATAGACATGTGTTTATATTGAGATCAAGACCCCCAAAGACATCTTAAACAGAGCGGATGATGGAGAACGAATATCGGCACTGTGTAAAATTGATGGTGGTACTATAATGATGCTGGAATTTCTGTGTTTAGTAAAGAGAGTGGCCTTTGATCAATTGTTGTGAAACTAAAAAAATCAGAAAAAATCCAAATTTGATCAGAATCAGCTCAAACTTGATACACAACATAAAGACATGTATGTGTATTTTTTAAAATTATAAAAACAATTTGGCTAGAGTGGTGGTTGTTAGCCCAATTATTGAGCAACATTTAAATCATTAAAGCAATCTAAATTTAATCAGAATCAGCTTAAATTTTCTATACTACATAAGTACATGTATATGTATTAGAAAAAAATTTAAATGGAGATTTCTTGTGATTCTTGTCAAAATACAATGTACCCTGTACTACTGTAGCAGGGTCTTACAATCCATTGACAAGAAGCTGTATGAGCACTGTGCTAAAACCCTTCAGGAAATCCTGGTGTCATCCTCTGTTTTCCATTTTCATGATAAAATATTTACATTTTAATTGCCAAAATTTTACCAGTACAGTATACATCTAGAAGTACATGGTAGTTACTTTTACTACTAAATAATTGTTTAGTTGATGAGCTATATACACAATATACTTGCATGTACACATGTACATAGTGTAAAGTAATTCATCAAAACAAAAGGCTAATTTTGACACCATTGTACAATTAGTTTACAATTCTTGATATATATCCATATTTCTCAGTCTTATGTACATGTAATACAATCCGAGATTTGTACATTACTCTAGTTTATTTTACTATAGTATAATTGCATAAGCATAATTGTATATACAACTTGGCATGTAATCATATACTTATGTAGTAGACTAAACAAAACTAAGTCAAGGAACATGCTTCAGTCTCCCACTGTTTTTGATGTGACACCGACAATGTACATGTACATGCATGTGTACATGTATGTCTTCTCCAATTTTAATAAAGTCGTGATTACATTTAGCAATCACATATGCATCAATAATTATTTCAGAACTGTTATTGTGTACTCACATAATAAGTCATTCTTGCTTGCTGTCAATGCTGTGGTCAGAGAGTAACCCCGGCAGATATTAGGATACGGGCCCCTTCATTATGATACACTTCATAACACGACTTTAATGAATCAATGACTTAAGCTGCAAAAAAGAAAGAAAGAGTACAAGTGAGTTAAAGGTGTAGGTTGGACTGTAGGTGTACACATAGGTAATGTGGGGACAGAGCTCCAACAGATTTTTTGCTTAAATTAATTTTCAGTTATTCAGCAGTAAGTACATGCGTCCCAAGTGACATTAGCATGTCAGTTGCATGCATGGTTCCCATAGTTATCTATAACTCTTGTGAATACAACTACAGTAGCTCTAATTTGATTCATGAGCTATATAACTATTTTCCATTACTGACTCACCCACATATATATCCCCACAGTCTCATCATATTCCTCCTCTTACCCTGGCCAGCAGTTTCCTCATTCATCGCTTTTTCTCGAAGGCCCAGATTTTAGAACTTCTTAAGACTAGCCTTTCACATAGCATAGACAACAGTATGCCATCATTAGTGATAAAATCAATTAGCAGCATCGATTTAATTAATGATTGACCACGCCCTTTGGTCCGAGGTTCGATCGATCATAGATCGTTCAGTACGCAACTCTCTGAGTCTCTGACGTCGGACACCCTCAGCTGCACTGATAAGAGAAGAAGTGAGCTCAGTTATGGAAGATGATGGCGAGTCCTTTGGTCAAAGGAGGCCTCCTTTGTATGAGATGATTAAGAATATATTGAGGGAATATCCTAGTGGACAAATATTTAAAGTGAGGAATAAGTTAGGGATTAAGGGATATATATGTGAAGGAGATCACTGAGCCATGCACTCATGCTAGGATGACATTCATAGCTGTGTAAGGAGTCCGAGTTGTAGGGACTATAGTCTAATGTTTAAATTTTGTGATTGATGAAGTTTATTTCCTTTGCTTGCTTTCTTTACCATTAGACCACAAGTGCACTGTCATCCCATGCCGCCTTTATTAATCAATTCAGTGAAGGTTGGGCTACACGCTATAATTAATTTTATTGGGGTAATTCCCTATATTGCTTACTTGTAAAGCTAAACCACAATTTAGCCTTTGCCCTTACATGTACTGTAGTTGTACTGATGTGGCTAGCAGCGGGGCTTCCCAGCTTAGCGTTAAACCTTTGTCAGTGAATTCTCAAAAATCTGATCTAAGACCCTGTACTATAGCATGGGGTATTTCGCGAAAAATGGCTAGGTGAAAATTTTCCATTTTTATAATTTTTCTTGATAGATATATATGTCCTTATGTTGTGTAGAAAGTTTTAACTGATTCTGATTAAATCTGTATTTTTAATGAATTTTTAAAGCTGCTCTAAAATTGGGCAAAAGTCCCTGTTTACAGGGGTTTGGCCAAATTTTGCCAAAAATGGCTATGCGGGATTTCTCCACTTTTATATTTTTTTCTGATGCATATACATGTACCGTATTTCCTTAAATAGAAGCCGCATTCGAATAAACGCCGGGGTAGCAATAGAATTAAACTATAAATACGCAACACCAGCCTAGGAGTGACTCAGTAGTCTAGTGGGCAATGCTTGAAGTTCCAGAAGTCAAAAGCTTGAGGCTGCGGGCTCGAATCCCGCTCTGGGCCAAAGTTTTTTTTATTTTTTATATATTTTTTGGAGGTCCAAGTATCATTTTAGGAAATAGACGCCCGGGCTTTTATTTAAGGAAATACGGTACTTATGTTACATAGAAATTTTGAGCTGATTCTGATTAAAATTAGATTTTTTATGAATTTAAAGTTGTTTAAAAAAGACTATAATAATGCTTGTCAGCTTATATAGCATACTTTTTAGCTCATTTAGCATGCTTTGTGAGAAACCCTGGTGGGTAGTACAATCACACAGTATCGTTACAATCCTCATCATTCCAACTTCTTTATGTTTCTTATTTGTATGCCTCTCATTTTGTTTCTGCTGTAATATAAATAATAATAATAATTATTATCATTATTATTATTTGATGAGCATACCTACAATAATTATAACACTTATTTTAATCAATGTTCCTATTGTTCGTGAATACCACCAGGAATTACCCTTTGTATTGTTATTATATACTTTTACTAGCCTTGCCACTTCTGGCTACATGTGGGCAAGGTTTTCCATGGGTATGCATGATTATAATGTAAATACGGCAATTGCCATTTTTAATTCTCTTCTTTAGGAGATAATACAAAATGCTGACGATGCTCGGGCCACTGAGGTCAAATTCTATTTGGATTGTCGTGTCCTACAAACCCTCCCACTCTCACTTGTAACAGCTGATAGTAGTGACGCTAAGCAGCAGCTGCTACAACAGTTCACTGGACCTGCTCTGGTTTCCTATAACAATGCTCCTTTCAGGAAAGAAGACTGGGAGAGTATACAGAGTCTTCAGCAGAGCGGTAAAGCCAAGAATCCACACAAAGTTGGAAAGTTTGGAATTGGATTTAATTCTGTTTATCATATTACTGGTAAGACAGAGAGGTTATTCATTCTGCTAATATTACACCTACTTGGAATTTTTCATAATGATATTCATGATTATTTTTAATGTGTAATGATATTCATAGTTTGTGTTTATGTGAATCTTGAGTTCATTTGTATTTTTAGACCTACCAGTTATCCTGAGTGAAAACTATTGTGGATTCTTGGAGCCACAGGAAAGAGTATGGAAGGGAGAATC
>NW_003547837.1:11815-13387 GCF_000090795.2 Amphimedon queenslandica | reverse complement strand
TTGTTGTTAGTTCCATTATTGCTGTTTTTCTCCTTTTCCTCTCCTTTTTTGTTTGTTTTTTTTTTTAATGTTTAGGGCTTCTCCCTCTTTCTCTTCGCCCCTCTATGTCCCTCCCCTGTTCCTCCCCTGTCCTCTTATAATAATAATAATAATAATAATAATAATAATAATAATAATAATAATAATAATAATAATAATAATAATAATAATAATAATAATGATAATAATAATAATAATAATAATAATAATAATAATAATAATAATAATGATGATGATGATGATAATGTACATGTACATGTGCCCTAGCCTATTAGCTAGTGTATAGCAGGGTTGTTCAGTTGTTCAGGTTATTACAGTTACAAATAAGTGAAGAGACTGGCCACTTACCCAGCTAAAGACAAAGCAGTGATACTAGAATTTGCACTTGCTTTCTGTGATACACTGATATAGTATTGAAAGTACCGTATTTCCTTAAATAAAAGCCCGGGCGTCTATTTCCTAAAATGGTATTTGGACCTCGAAAAAATATATAAAAAATAAAAAAACTTAGGCCCAGAGCAGGGTTCGAACCCGTAACCTCATGCTTTTGACTTCTGGTACTGCAGGCATTATCCACTAGACTAGTGAGTCACTCCTAGGCTAGTGTTGCGTATTTATACTTAAATTGTATTGCTACCCCGGCGTTTATTTAAATGCGGCTTCTATTTAATAGTGCTGGGCGATATTAAAAATTTTGAAACGATACGATATGATACGATATTGCCTAAAAATGAGGATATCGATATTTTTTATCGATAAGTTATTAAGCCACACCCATTAACTTTAATATTACTAAAATGTCTAAATAAAGCTATTTCTGAGAAAAATTATTATTGAAAAGCATTATATAAACCTTCTTTGGCTTCATATACTTCAGCTACTTCATCTACTTTCCAAGAAAATACATTTTAGTAATTTTCGAGATGTTACTCCTATAGTTAATTAACCATTTATTAAGGTTATGTAACCATTTTATGGGCGTGGTCTCATTATCAATATTTTCTTCAATTTTTTTCGATATTGATAAGTATCGATACCGCATTATATCGATTAAATATCGTGAGTTTTGATATATCGCCCAGCACTACTATTGAAGGATTTACGGTACATGTAATCACACTAGCTGTGGTAATAATATACACATTATACAATCTGTGCTTAAATAGACTTAAAAGTACTTAAAAGACTTATAAGTACATGAAGTACATCAAGTACATAGACTAATACTTAAGTATAAGTACAAGTAATAAAAAATATGTACTTAAGTGCACTTAAGTACAAGTACCAATGTACTTCACCCCAACCCTGGTGTATAGGTTGTGTAGTATAGTTTATATACATGTACATCAGACTTGGGTCAAATACTAACAGTATTTGTAATTAATCGTATTTAAATACTTTAAAAAGTATTTGTATTTTGTAATTTGAGTTTTGTAACAGGAAGTATTTGTATTAGCAATTGAAATACAGTATGGAAGTATTTCAAAATACAGCAAAATACTTTAAAATGCTTTAACTTTTTTCTTTCATGTG
>NW_003547837.1:9243-10724 GCF_000090795.2 Amphimedon queenslandica | reverse complement strand
TATGATTCAGATCAAGTTGAGTTCTTTATTATTAACAATACAACATAAAATACCGAGTAAATATACAAGTACAAAGCTGGAATTGTTGTTTACCTGTTGGAGGAATCATCAAGATGTGTCTTAATAAAGAGAGAGAGTGAAAGAGGAGGAGGAGTAAAGCAATAAGAGACAGAGCTGCTGGCAGTTGAGATGTCTTCTCTCCTGATGCAGTATTGCCTGACTTGCTGTCTACTGCAGCTTTGAATGAGTGAGAGTGGCGGCCATTAGCTGGTCTACTGGAGGCAGCTTGACAGTAGTTCCACAGTCCAATACTTGCTCTCCATTGAGAGACATCAATCATCTTGTAATTATTAGTAAAGTATAATTAAAATGAACTATAATATACTTACCTCTATCACTGTTAATGATCAACTGTTGTAAGATAAAGAAATGAAAAGATACAGTCAAAAGTACAAGCCAGAGGTACAAGCCAATTATGCTGCAGTTGCAAATTGCAGTTGCAATTTGGAGCTTGTGCATTAACCACAAGCTCCACCCACAAACCTAATTAGCCGGCCTGAGCCTAGCCAGTATAGCCACACCTCCTGATTATTGTAGATATTTGAGGTAACATACCGGTAGTTTGTGCTAGTTTTTCTTTGTAATTATTATCTTTTCAATCAGTTATTGATCTTATATTGTCTTTTAGGTAGTTTATAGTCTGTGTATTAGTGTATCAGTACCGTATATACTCGTATTGAATCAGTTGGCATGGTAACTGATAAATAAAGGCGTGGTTTATAGTGAGTCTCAGATCTCATTCTAATTCTATAGGTATTGGATGATGTCAGTACAGGGAGGATCACGTGATAGGTCACATGACTTGATATCAACTGCCGTTCCTTGTGTGAACGGGTGCGAGTGTCCCTGGCACCCACTTCAAGTGAGAAACCACACCCACTAATGATTGCGTAATATTTATTAGCGTTTTAATGGAAAAGATATTTTTTATTTAATGATACTTATTGCCAAATTATTTGTGAAAAAATTGCCAAAATTGAACAGATTTAGACAAAAAGTTTTTGAGTAATGGGCATTTTTAAGTTGGTCAATTTTTGAAAAATGCCCTTTACTATAGTCAATGGTTTTTTCAAAAAATGGCTCCGAAATTGCCCCGAATTTTTATTAAATTTTCTGATACATATTGATGTCCTTATAGTAGAAAGTTACCTGATTCCAACTAAACATTTTTGTAAACCATTTTTAATAATAATAATTTTTAATATTAAATAATTTATTGTTGTCGTTTATTGTTGTTGTTTATCGTTGTTAGGTATTATCCTGGGGTGTTGTCCTATTCTTGAGTCTAATGCATTATGGGTTCATTGTGTTCTATTTCCCCTCATACTGGAGGATAATGGGCTACACTGTATCCTTTATTAATTAGGGGGTGGGGCTTAGCAATGGGTGGAGCTTCACTATTAATATTATTACTTTGAAGT
>NW_003547837.1:5942-7909 GCF_000090795.2 Amphimedon queenslandica | reverse complement strand
AATTGCTGACTTTGGTTATCACAGGATGTGTACAGCAGTGATTATTTCAGGTAATACCATTGTAATTATTGGCCTCGCCTACGCGAGGTATAGGTAGTTGTTGTGTGTGTCTGTCATTCATTCATTCTGTACAAGCGAAATTTGTCTTTAATAAACTATAACTTTAGCATAGCGTGTTCTAAGCTCCTAGATCTTTCTTTTTTACCTGGAAAAGTCTTGCTTAACTGTTTTGTGTTGCTCAAATATCAGCGCTAGGTACAAGAAGCTTCAAAGTGAGAAAATCGAGTATTTGAGTCAAGTTCCGTTGTGTTGGCACTCTAGAGATAGCTGGTAGCATTTTCCAGTAGATTAGAACATGGCCTTCAAAAGATATGAACAGATTTCTCTAAATCTTACTTGGTGAAGAGTTACAGTTGTCCTGGTTCTTGTTTGTGAAGCGCTGGAGCGACAACCTAGTGGGTTATAGGTACTAAAGTACCTATACTATCTCAAATACATGAAGGCAACAACTTTCTGTCAGCAAGTTTATCGTATATTGATGATTAGTAAAGAAAAAGTTAAGCTTCTTTCTCACATGGTCTTCTTGCTGCCATCATTGCAGTTGATGATGTAATGCCACACCTTCAATCTACGTGCATGGGAGGGGTTGGAGCTGCTTGCATGTATGTGCTGCAGTGCTGCTACTTCTGCAGGTATTCAAGAGCAAGTGCAACTGCAGGAAGCTAGTGTTGAGCAGACTCTCTTCATGCTGATAATCAAACAGCTATTACAGTGAGAGCATGCACCATAGCAGCTATAGGGGCGAGGCCATGCACCATAGGTGTCTCGTTTAATATTGGGAACCTCTCCTTTTAGAACCTGCACTACTTGTTCCTCTACTATAGCCCATTTAAAAAAATTGTAAAAAATTATCCAATTTTTCAAATATCCCCCTGTACTATAGCCCATGGTTTTTATGGAAAAATGGCTCTGAATCACCCCAAATTTTTGTTACATTTTCTGATACATATTGATGTACTTATGCTGTGTAGAAAGTTTGAACTGATTCCAACTTTAATTTTTCAAGTTACAGCCATTTAAAAATGACAAAAATCTAAAAAAATACCCAAGGCTATAGTCCACGGTTTTTTCTGATAATAGCTCCGAAATCGCCCCAAATTTTAATTCCGTATTCTGATAGATATTATACAGTATAGTATTATTCCACTGTAGGTTAGGTGAGTCAGAGTTGCTGCCCATTAGGTGGATGCCCCCTGAAGCTATTATGTTGTGTAAATTCACAATAGACAGTGACGTGTGGTCCTATGGTGTAGTACTGTGGGAGATATTCTCATATGGTATTCAACCTTACTATGGGATGAGCAATGAAGAAGTGATTAAATATGTACGGACTGATAATGTATTGAGGAGACCCCAAGGGACACCACAAGTAAGAGACTAGCTCCTGATACTCTACAGTACATTATATATACTAGTAATTAGTGATGATATTAATAAAGGGAGCTAGGGATATACTTAAGGTAGGCCTGACTATACTTGTAACCTAGTGTAGTAAGAGGATACTACAGTACATTGTATGGAGGATAAAGGTATTCATATGTACGTGTTATACCTGTCTATTCCGGACACCTTGGGACCCAATAATACCCTAGATCCTGATTATGAATCTGTCCTTATTTCAGAGGTTCATTAATACACATTACTATTGTATTGGGACTGATACTACCCCTCCTCATTATAGAGGCCTCCTTATTTTAGAGTGTCCACAATAGGAGGAGGTTATACTGTATTACTATTAGTATTCACTCCAGTCCTACTACTGGTTCATCCTTTAATGTTATATTAGAATGGAGTCATTATGTATCATGAGTATATATAATGAGTGGGTCTGTATCTATTCATTATATTAGGAGATATATGATCTTATGTTGGACTGTTGGGCCATTAATCCTACTGACAGACCTAAA
>NW_003547837.1:0-5720 GCF_000090795.2 Amphimedon queenslandica | reverse complement strand
GAATATGTCCACCATATTGGAATGGGCTAGGAAGTCAAGAGAAGTTGGTCAGTATCATTTATTGGAGAACACAGGAGAAGAAGGAACTACCTCTGATGTTAACGGAGCCACACCCACTAATAATGGAGTCCCACCCACTCTTGTTAACGGGTCTTATGATCATCTTTCCCCTCCCACTGGTTATGATAAAGTTATTAATAATAATGATGAGGATGTCCCTATTTATTAACTTATAATTAACTTTATTATTAATTAAAAGGACAAATAATGTAATTATTAATTAGTTTTTAGTTTGTGAGTGTCATTAACTTTTAACTTAGTGTATTTTTAAGTATCTAAAAATTAATTATTAAATCATACTAATCTTCACTATTGGTAGTTGTTTGTGTGGTTGTTCTTTTCTGTGTCTATCAATCAATGTCTTCTTTTGATCTTTAAGAGTATCCACCAGGAGAGGAGGAGCAAAGGTTCCAGTATAAATCCAAATATATTCAAGTGATGGATGGATGAAGATAGTTTCATATAAATGTTGTACTAGTTCTATCCAGTTAGGTTGAGATGACTCTTCATTAATATACCAGCACTCTATCCTCAGTAGTCTGATGGTTGTATGTGACTGTAACATGTTAGTAACAGCGGGTAGTACCTGTTCATAAAACAATGGTGTCATTATTTGTTTGTTCTCTTCCTCACTACGGTTACCATATGACTGATCTGGTTCGAATTTCACTTTAAGTTCTGTGAGATTGTTCTTTTGAGAGATGACATTAATAAAAGTTCTTGTCTCTTCATTCAGTGGAATGGATACACTCAACTGCTGTAGACTGGTGTTGTGTCTGAGACCAGTTGTTAGGAAGGACAGGAATGAACTGGGAATGGGAATGTCTTCAGGATGATGAAAAATAGAACCCTTGTAACTACTACTAATCTTAAGGTATTTCAGTGTTTGGTTTTGTGTTAGCATGTCTTGTAGACTAGTACCCATACTGCTGGTATATACTCTCTCCTCCTTTATCTCCACACTCAGAGCTTTAAGTGTAGTATTGGTTTGTAGAATAGTAAATAGTTCAATAGCACTCTCAGCTGTGACTAGCGGTAAAGTAAGTGTATGTGGACTGGGATGAGAGAGAAATAGAAGATGTGGTGGGTATGGATCATGTAGTATCAGACAGTGTAATCCTTTGATATGTTGAAGGAGTGATGATGACATCAGTTTACTCCATCCTCCTATCTCTAGAGCAGTCAGTGGTGTGTTCACCTCTACTATATTCAGTGATGATGGTAGGAGTTCATCAGGTATGTTCAGTGAAAGAGCTTGTAATGTGTTGTTGTCCTTTAGTAACTGCTCTATTACTCCATCAAGTAGAGGAGGAGGAAGATCACAGGAAGAAATAAGTACATGTCCATGTATTGTTAATGATGTTATTGTTTTATTTCTTGTTACTCCTCTAATGACGCTGATAATGGTACTTGTTATTTCATTCTCTTCATTATACTCAATCTCCATTTCTTGCAGTGTTGAATTCATTTCTATACATTTCTCAAGTTCAGTGCACTTGTCTGTGTAGTATGTATTGTCAACTGTTGGTATAGTAGGATAGTCCATTATTAAGTGCAGTATCTTCAATTGAGGAAGATTGAGGAACTGTAACAATACAAGACAGGGAACATATTGACCTGATAATAATATACAGTAGCACTCCTGAATATTGTATAGAAGTGATGATTGTAATATTTTTTGTATTAATTCATCAGTGGGTTCATATAACACTACCTCCAGTCCCTTACACTGGGTCTGTAGTGAGTTATTGGTTAGTCCAGCAGTGAAGACTGATAGTGACTGGTTAGATACATGCCCCAGGTGTAAGTGATTCCATGTTGTGTTGGAATTGTTTATACAATAACTGAGACACAACCAGTCAAACAATGATATTGATACTCTTCTATCCAGACACAGTGAGTGGTTGTTGATGGATTGTGCTAATATTTGACATAATGTTGTGTTCTGTGATTCATACAGGAGTTGAAGAAGAAGAATTGGAACATTGTCAAAATCATCAGAACTGATATGATCACTATTCAATAAATTAGGCATTATTCTAATCTCAGGATTCTGATAGAAGTAGGAGAGATGACAAGTCTTTAATCCAAACAATGGTTTCCTCTTACACTGTAAGTCAAGTTGTTGTTTATTAAAATACTGTTGATAGCTCTCATGTTCAAGGTGAGTTAGACCTGCTACAAACCTCAGACACATTCGAAAGTGATCATCATCAAAGTGATCCTTAAACACTTCCTCTCTCTTCTTCTCATGCTTAGCTATCCACCATGCAGCTAGAAATTCCTGTATACTCAAGTGAAGGAACTGATACTTTTCCTCATCATATTCTGTGAATCTTGTCATCAATCCAAGATAGTCTTCCTTGACTGCCTCACTCAGTGACTGTAGTTGATGTGAAGAGAATGTCATTGTTGTATTAGCCAGGTTAGTATAAGCTATTTGACACATCTCTTGTAAAGGTTTAGCTAATTGTGATGGTAATGAAGAAAGACTACCTAAAGTATGTGGGTTAATGTCATGTCTTTTAACATGTCTTCTGATAGTTTGTAGGATAAAGTTCTGATAGAGTTGAGTGAGTGTTGTTGGTAAGTGTCCTCCTTCCTTACAATAAACTAAGATGACCATGGAACAGACTAGTGGTACATAACACAATGATTGGACATCATTTCGTACTTTAAGATCATTAATGAGTTTTACTGCTAGTTGTGAGTCCTTACTTCTTTGAGTAGTTGTGAAAGGTTTTTTATTTTTATCATCTTCTCTTTTCTTATCAATGAGTTCTTGTGCTAGTTTTGTATCTTTTTGAAGTGTTTGTATAATTACTGTTGATATTTCTTCCTTAGAAAACCCAATGACCTGAACATGTCTACTGAGAGTATCCATTTTCAAAAGTGAAGAGGAGGCATAGCTACGAGAGGTAACAATTACTGAACATTGGTCTAACTTTTCTTTACAAATGATACTAGCAGCTAATGAAGACTGTCTGAGTTGTTCACTTAGTTCATCCCAACCATCAAACATTATCAGTAATCCTTCTCCATTCCTCTTCTCAAACCATTCAGCTACCATTGGAACTTCATAACGTTGACGCACAAACAGGTCAACTAGTGTAGTAGCTGTAGCTATCTTGCTATTCCTTAAAGGACAGTAAAGTACCAACTCATACTGTTGGTGTACAAGTGGTCCATTAGACCACATATTTAACAGTTTACGACAGAGTGTGGTTTTCCCAATACCAGGAGGACCGTCTATTACTACTCTGAGAGACAGAGAACTATTTGTGGGTTGGAGGACATCTTCAACACTTATCTCTTTGTTTCCAGTTAGTTTAACTGTTTTATCAACTTGTCCTCTTAGCTGATGCCAAGCTGATTCTGCTTGTGTGCTGGAGTCTTGTTTTTCTACTAGTGCTAGTCTTCCAAAGAAATTTTTTCCGATTCTTGGTGGCCAGTCTGTAGCAACAATAGGTTGGTGTTTGTAGTGTTGTCTCATATTGTCAGCATATCCTTGAACATCATCAGGTATTGAACTAATGGGTTTAGCTACATCAGACTGGCCTATTGATCAAGATACATAAAAACAATGTATACACATTAAATAATTTATTACCTCTTATATTAGTAACTGGTGTCTTGGATATATCATCAACTGGTGATGGTAGCACAGTATGTGAACTGACATTATCAGGTATAGACTGACCTAATGTATTGAGATATAATGACTATATTGATCACTGATAATGTACATACACACACTCACCTAACTGGTGTAATATAGAGGTAGCAATATCTGTTAGTGTACGATGTTGTTGGTTTATTAATACATGACATATATCAATAAGATACTGATCTGGATTAAGAGAGGATTCTGACTGTCGTTGCATCACTGACACTAATTGACTTGATTTAACAACATCAGAAGAAGCTGATGTTTGAATATTATTAACAGTTTCCATTGGTATTAGTCCTTTAGCATACAGTCCATTGGTTACTCTGTAAAGATTATTAGTAATAGCATCAACAAGAGTAGCATAATTCATCCTTAATACAGCACTAGGAGTGTTACCTGCAGTAGTGTATCAGTTAATGAGTGTTGTATTAAGTGTATGTTTACCTGATGTAGTACTAGTAACAGGTTTATTAATTACAGAAACTGATGATGATTTAGTAGATACTACTGGTACAGTATTACCTATTATACATTTAATATAATTATTAATATATAAATACATGACCATACCTCCTGTACACTGATGTACTTGTAACTGATCATTAATAGTTTGTAATAAATTGATCTCTTCTCTTTTAGTCAATGCATTGAGTACATCTCTCCATGTTGCTGTAGGATTCTTTTTCAGCCATTTAGAAAAGAGCGCTCCTTTACCTTGTTCAGCATCAATTGCAAAGTCTTCAATTGTTGTAATATCTTGTTGTGTTATTCCAGGTAAGAGAAGACCAAATGATTGCCAGTCAACAAGTGGTTCAAGCCATTGAAGTAACAGGAAAATATCAGGTCGATCATCAATCATAGGACCAGGATTGAGTTCAACATCTCCTGATAAGAGGAGGAGAAGTAAAACTAAATAGTAGATGAGGTCAGAGCTACTCCCAATAGTAGCTATAAACAAGACTAATGACTGGAGGCAGTGGATCATAACAGTAACAGTAATTATACCTATTGTAAATACACTGTATGATAATATTATATACTGTTAGTTTGTTTACCAGTTGGAGGAATAAAATTGAGCTTCATATATCTTAATAAAGATAAAAGAAGAGAAACAATAAGAGACAGAGCTGCTGGCAGTTTAGATGTCTTCTCTCCTGATGTAGTACTGCCTGACTTGCTGTCTACTGCAGCTTTGAATGAGTGAGAGTGGCGGCCATTAGCTGGTCTACTGGAGGCAGCTTGACAGTAGTTCCAGAGTCCAATACTTGCTCTCCATTGAGAGACATCAATCATCTTGTAATTATTAGTAAAGTATAATTAAAATGAACTATAATATACTTACCTCTATCACTGTTAATGATCAACTGTTGTAAGATAAAGAAATGAAAAGATACAGTCAAAAGTACAAGCCAGAGGTATAAAAAAATATACAAGCCAATTATGCTGCAGTTGCAAACAGGGCGTGGCTCATTAACCATAAGCTCCACCCACAAACCTAATTACTAGTAATTAGCCACACCTCCTGATTACTGTAAAGATTTGAGGCAACATAGTTTGTGCTAGTTTTTCTTTATAATTATTATCTTTTCAATCAGTTATTGATCTTATATTGTCTTTTAGGTACTTTATAGTCTGTGTATTAGTGTATCAGTACCGTATATACTCGTATTGAATCAGTTGGCATGGTAACTGATAAATAAAGGTGTGGTTTATAGTGAGTCTCATTCTATAGGTATTGGATGATGTCAGTACAGGGAGGATCACGTGATAGGTCACATGACTTGATATCAACTGCCATTCCTCGTGTGAACGGGTGGGAGTGTCCCTGGCACCCACTTCAAGTGAGAAACCACACCCACTAATGATTGCGTAATATTTATTAGCGTTTTAATGGAAAAGGTATCTTTTTTATTTAATGATACTTATCGTCAAATTTTTTAAACAAATTGCCAAAATTAAACGATTCTGAAATTTGCCAAAATTAAACTTA
>NW_003547836.1:10789-13398 GCF_000090795.2 Amphimedon queenslandica | reverse complement strand
AGAACCGGTCATGGTTAATATCCACTGCGAAATTTTTTTGAACAATGGGAGTTGGAATACATCATTATTGTTGTCAGGCAATCATTAAGACCATAACATAAATACCCCAAAAAATACATTGCAGTTACTTTTAAAGTCGATATATTCATACTTGAGACGAGGCACTAGTGTCAAACCACCCTCTGACAGAGATTTACTGTATATCTTCTTTAGGTGTTCCCAAGATATTCTTATTCCGTTCTTCTATATTACACATCGTAATCAAGACATGTGAAGAAGCTGAACTTACACAAAAATTCTTTGACTGAGAAGCCCAGCAATTGCGTGTGGTTTGAATCAGGTGAGGAGGATCAAAGAAAAAAAAAACTTCTATCTGTATTGTCAAAAGGATTAGTTGTTTGGTTGATAAGCTTTCTTTTGGAGTCATGGAGTCTAATTATTGTTCTGTTAATAGAATTTGTAAGTGTTAATGCAACTTTAGAGGGTATTATATTACCTTAAATCGATATCTCTCTAGTGTGTCAACTGCTTCCCACAAAGGATCAAACAACATAAATCCTGATACATTTAGGCTGGAGAAGTAAGCGTAGGGAAACTCCAAATTGGAAAAGAGACCTTTGATTATAATAGTCATCATAGAGTAAGCTAGTGACTCTGTTGGGAAGGATGGATGTTAATGACTCCTCAAGATCATTCAGTTGCAGCATAGTGTCACGTAGGTAAGTGAAGCCAATAAGGTTGCCTACAAGCACAAGCTGACATACACATGTACATGTGATTATGTTCATTATCATTATTTACCTTTGTGCTTATCAAGTACCAAGTCTTCCCTAATGTGAATCTCATCATCAATTAATGAAACTGAATATCTCTCTTCAATACTTAATGTTTCAACAGCATCACTTATCTATTGGTCTACTTCCTCAAATAAACCAGGCCTTGCTTTGATATGGTGGGTGTAGTCCCAAAGTGTTCTCTGTGAAGGGAGTGAAACACAGTGGCGCAAAGTTTCATATGCCTTTTGAGAATGGTGGCGTAATAAGATGCACCACCATAACATTAAGGGGTGCCATCTCATTCCTCGAGATGTTTTCCTGGCAGCTTCAGCTTGTTCTTCCCAAAAAATTTTTGAAAAGCTTTCACCATATTTTCTCCTTCTGCAATTATTGGTATGAAATCATGGTAGTCATTTTCATGTAGTGTAATAGTGCTCATTAGAGTGTCTACTTTGAGATTGTCAATCATTTGATTTTTCAAAGTACGGAATACTTGACTGGTGCTGTGGCAGTCATTTTTGATTGTTTTTTTATTCTTTTAAAACGCAACATACATACAAATGCAACATACATAAACGATACTATGATCTTCCTTGTGTACATGATGAACAGTAAGAATGTCCTTTTGTACATAATATGGTGCATTTACTATTGTAGATAATTTCCTTTCCTGTAGAAATAGAGTAAGCCACCGATGTTCAAGCACCATGAATTATCGGCGGCTTTTACACAAAGCTAAAAAATGCAAATTGAAAACTTTTACCTAGATAGATAGGGCTCAGATAGGTTAGTCGGATTATAGAAAATCAGACCCGCAGCTTCTTTCCCCTACAAGTAAGAACCTTTGAAGTACGTGGTCAAAAAAATTTGATTTACGGCAAAAGGTACTTATTATGGTCAAGCTCAATTCTACATTACTGTTTTACAGCAATTAATGTCACACTTCTTACAAAGAATAGCTTCACCTTTGCTGTTTCTAGCAGTCACAAAAGAAAAGCTCAAATCTTTTATTTACATAAAATATAAATTCTGGATATTCATGAGTCATGTGATCAATAATCGGGTAAACAATTGTCATACTTTAGAAATAATTGTACTTAAGCGCAATTTTTACATTTCTATTTATCAAAATTAACAATATCAGCATTGTATTTAAGCACAGTTTTTACATTTCCAATTATCAAAATTAATATTGGCACAGTAATCATAGTTTACATTTAATGATTTCTTCATCATAACATTCCGGCATTCTGCAGTAACAATGCACATCTACTAGGAATACTTTGGCACCCCTATTTGACAAGTGTAAGGGTGCAGAAGTTTCTGGAAAAGGAATCATTTCTTTTTGCACAAAACATTTAACCAAGTGATCTCGCATCTTTTTTTATCAAATGTGACCCGAAATGAGAAAACCAGGCTATCTGCGGGAATTATCATTTTGAGCTATGGGCTCATAATCACGAAAAATCTTTACCTGGGCGAAATTCATTTTATCACATAAACATGTTATATAAACAAAATCCTTTCATTTGATACCAAAATCAGGGGTAGCGAAGCCTTCTTTGCCGAATTATAAGCCCTTCGACATTTTACCTTGATTGTGCACGGAGAATGTTACTCGGAGCGACCACGGAATAAAAACGGAGGGCTTTAATGCGTCATTAGGTAACCATGGAGTCTCTATAGCAACTATTTAAAGTATAACAAAGACAAAGAAAACTACTTTTAAAACTATGGCTACAGAAAGAGACATTGCTCGCTTGTTAAATGAAGAAATAGGTCCTCGAGACAGTGACTACGTTGCTTCAGTTCTTGGGGACTACTTTTGTGATG
>NW_003547836.1:0-6956 GCF_000090795.2 Amphimedon queenslandica | reverse complement strand
AGATTTAGTGCTGCAATTAATTAAACTGCAAACCCAATGTGATGAACCTGTAAATAAATTAATAATCGAATAAATCTCATTCNCATTGTGCATCAGATGTACCTGTGTGCAAAATTTGAATAACATATGTATCAGTTTTAGAAACTGAAATAAGTTTCAATTTCTGTCCAAATAATGTACTTTGCAAACCGCCAACTCGAAAATGTTCTTTTGTCGAACTTGACAAGCATTAACAAACCAACTAAATCCATTCCATAAGACACACTTGTCTTCCTTTAGACAGAGGTCTTTTATCCACCAACTATCACATATTGCCATACAATGAAATAAGTTTATTAGATTGTCTAAATACTTTCAGACTCTGAGCATCAATCCAAATATAAATCAATTACTATAAAAATTACAAAAGCTACTTGTGGTACATTGGACAAATCAAACCTTCATTAGAAAAAAGATTGATACCTTCATCAACCTTTATGACTGATAAACTGTCACTTTTTGCTGCACCTCTAACTTGTCCCCTTGTAGCAACTACTCCTATTATAATTAATGCAAGAAATTTCATTAAACAACAATAGTTACCTTTATTATTAGAAACCTTGATCTTTGCTGCACCTTTATGCTCTTGTACCAACTACTCCTATTATAAAATCATACAATAAATTTATAGTCGGTTTCAGTTGAGAAAAAACCACCACCACCCATTATAACTTTTTTGTCACTAATGCTAGCAAATTGAAATTTGGTAATAGCTGCATAACGGGTTCTTCCGAAAATCCTTACCAATTTTTGAGTTTCTAGGTACTCTGGAAGGTTCTAAACGGGTTCTTCCGCTTGAGAAGAAAGGAGCCGCCATGACGAATTGTGCGTGTCACTCCGATGAATATCATTTGCATCTCATTACATTTAGTAAAAAAGTAATGTTTTTTATTTAAAAAATAAAACAAAACATATCAAGCTCTCTAGACCAACTAATATTCAACTATACTATGTCCCAACTGAGAATGGACCGGAAGTGGAAGCAGCTGCATTGGAATTTGAAAAAATGTAGTACGTCACGAATGACGTTTTATAATGATATTCAGAGATATGGCCACTATTTCAGCTGTGTTGTTTTACTCTTAAAACAGTCCAGTTCGTCCTGATAAGCAGTACAATAGCTGCTGGAGTCAACTAGTCTTCATAAAGGCCATCATTATCAGAAGATCTCGCTCTATTAGCATTTTAAAAGAAGAATTATCAGTTTGGGCGCTCGACCACATGTGCTTATGTAAACTATGACATCATATAACGTTAGCTTTGGTATGCCATTAGGTTTATAGGGAGAACCTGGTTCTCAGGGTTCCCAAGGGCTAAGAGACCCAGATCTGAGATCCTGAAGTGGCATTGGGTGACTAAGAACCTGTGAAAGTCTTGTTGTTATCCCAGATTCCTATAAAAAGTTATTCCAGTTTTTCTTGGTCCAAACTCAGTTCAGACATAGTATAGGAGCTTTCTCTTGAGGATAATTCTTGCTATATCACTCAACAGCCTTCTCAATCTTAGTTGTTGTTCATTGCCAGTACACTCATTGATTCAGCCGTATTCCGAGCTCTATACCAGCTGAAAACAGGCACCAAAATCAAGAAAAGGATAAATGAAGGTACCAGCAACCACTGTAGAGATACAATAGATAGTAAAGTAAGTTAATGGAGAAGAAACGCTGGAAGAATGACAGAGCTTGCAGATTGCAGCCATGTTTGGGCGGGGCTACATGTGACGTTTTAATGACAAAAATATTGATTTACTTCCATTTCTTCTCAACTGAAACCGACTATACAACTCATTAACATTAAACAATAATAGTTATGGGGTACCTTCATCATCCGAAACCTTAACCTTTGCTTCACCTTGTCCTTTAGTAACAAATACTCCTATTATAAAAAAGGACAATAAATTTATAATTTCCTGTCATTAAACAACAAAATTACCTTCAACAGTAGAAACCTTAATCTTTGCTGCACCTCCTCCTCTGGTACCAACTACTTTATTTCAAAAATAATACAATGCATTTACAACTCCAAATTATTAAACAATAATAGTTACGTTTTTCATTAGAAACATTATTCTCTATGGCACCTCGTCCTCTTGTACCAACTACTCCTATTATTAAAAAAATACAATTAAGTTACAACTCCCCATTGTTAATCAACAATAATTACCGTTGTCATCAGAAACCTTATTCTTTGTGGCACCTGGTCCTCTTCTACCAACTACTCCTATTATAAAAATAATACAATTAATTGACAACTCCCTATCATTAAACAACAATAGTTACCTTAATCATTAGAAACCTTAACCTTTGCTGCACCTCGTCCTCTTGTAACAATTTGTACATCTGTTATAAAAGTAATCCATATTATTGAACAATAGCAGTTACCTTCATCATCAGAAACCTTGTTCTTTGTTGCACCTCGTCCTGTAGCACAAACTACCATTTTTTAAATAATACAATTAATTTACAACTCTCCATCATTAGAAACCTTATTCTTTGTGGCACCTTGTCCTCTTGTATCAACTACTCCTATTATAAAAAAATACAAATAAGTTACAACTCCCCATCATTTAACAACAATAGTTACCTTAATGAGAAACCTTAATAGTTGCTGCACCTCATACTCTTGTACCACCTACTCTTATTATAAAAAAGTACAATTAATTTACAACTCCCATCATTAAAGTACAATACTTACCTTCATCATTAGAAACCTTATTCTTTGCTGCACCTCGTCCTCTTGTACAAACAACATGTACTTATATTATGAAAAAAAGTACAATTAATTTATAACTCTGTATCATTAAACAACAATAGTTACCTTCATCATCAGAAATCTTATTCTTTGTTGCTCCTCGTCCTCTAGTACCAACTACTCCTATTTAAAATAGAATAAAATGAACTTACAACTCCCCATCATTAAACAACAATAGTTGTGGGGTACCTTCTTCATCTGAAACCTTAACCTTAGCTTCACCTCGTCCTCTAGACCAACTACTCCTATTATAAAAAAGTACAATAAATTTACAACTTCCCATCATTAAACAACAAAAATCACCGTCAACATTAGAAACCTTAATCCTTGCTGCACCTCGTCCTCTGGTACAAACTACTCCTATTTTTAAAATAATACAATGCATTTACAACTCCAAATTATTAAACAATAATAGTTACCTTATCATTAGAAACTTTATTCATTGTGGCACCTGGTCCTCTTGTACTAACTACTAAAAAAATACAATTAAGTTGCAACTCCCCATCATTCATCAGCATCTGCTACACTGACAGATAGGGTACAAAAAAAGCATAAAGAAATGCATATATTTGGAAGAAGATTCTTAAGTTTCAGCTCATGAATCTTGTTAAGTAAATTGAGAAGACTGTGCAATGGCTCAGAAAAATTAGGCGCTATGAAAACTTTTTAAAAGTAGACACTCTTCAACAAGTTCTTCTGAAACATCAGTATTATAGAAAGATACCAACTTTTCAGTGGAACTTTTGAGCTCTGTACTATCAATATGTGGATAACTCCATAAGAATGAAAAAAGGTTTTTAATGTCTCTCGCTGCAATAAATTGCTCAGTAACACCAAAGATTACATTATCCATCAAATTGTAAAAAACAGTCTGACAAAACAGTATTTCCTCTGGTGTTTTGCCACTAGATGTAGAAGGCTGTGGGACTGTATTTTCTGATTCATTATCAGGTTCATCAAAAAATCTTCTCTTTCTTCTTTTCTCTGGATAAGGAGGGCTGATATTTATTGATTCTGCTACTCGCTTCGCTTCTGCGAATATATCTCTTCATCTATTTCTGATTAACTTCAAATCATCTATGAGGCTATCAAGAATTTTAACTTTAACATCAATAGTTGCTTTCCTTGCTTGTAAAACCTTGTTTTGTCTGTCTACAGCTAAGAGAACCTTGATCCATATTGCTGACATAAATACAGCAGGAAAAAAAAGGAAGTAGTCATGCAAGCCATCCGCTGTGACTTTTGCTTCTGGTGACAAATTAAGCTTAGAGACACTTTCTCTTGCTTGTAAAATACCCGGCAAATGGGCAGCAACTGGTTGTGTAGCATTAATTTTTTCTGACCGGCATGTATGATACTGACCATGCAATGAACAGGCTATACACTCAAGCCAACACTGGGGGCTACCACCCTTAAAGGTGTAGAGCTTATGTACAGTACTAAAAATGTTGTAACTGTTGGACAACACTCAGCTGCATTTGCTCCTACCAAGTTCAATAAATGGGCTGCACATGGTGTAAACAATGCATATTTCTTTAACTCTAGTATTTGAGCTTGAACAGCTTTGTATTTACCAGCCATATTAGCACCATTATCATAGCACTGTCCGCGGCAAATGTTTATTGGTAATTCCCACACCTAAAATTGCCATAGAAATGTCAATTATTGCAGGTTGCATTTACCTTCAATTGATCGAGGACAAGTTAAGTAACATTTGATCCAGTTTTTTTGATATAGAAATGAATGTTACAAAGCAATCAATTTCTTCATAAACAACTCTTTGTTCCTGAGTAGTTCTTTCCAAAACATAGTGCAATATAATTGTAGTCTGCTCCATGTGAGAGCTGTCAGGTGTGGATCTACTTGTATTAAATAGCACTTCATTTTTTGAACTTGCTGTAAAATTTCTTTGAGAACTTGTGATGAGGAAGCTGCAATAAATTCATTTTGCAATGAAGGGGAAAGGTAGTAAACTTGTAATCTTTTTTTTGATTCTTGACTTGTTTGAACTTTTGAAACGAGATCAGGAAGAATTGGATCGTAACTAGCCAGTAATTCAATTATTCCTCAAAAAGTTTTATTGTTGCTGTGACTTATGAGATCAGAATCCCCTCAAAATGGCAATGCTCTCTGAACTAAGAACACCACAATATGTAAAATTCTTTGTAAAATAGCAGTCTATGTAGCAATATTTGCAATACATAAGACTGTATTGATCATCAACACCCGCTGCTTGAGAATGGTTGAACTGCAGCATACGCCATTTCTTGTAACAAGCAGAATGAGCAGCACTAGCTTGATGCTCTTGTATTCGATTATAAAGCTTTTTCCATCCTTTGCTTTTTGACCAGCCACCTTTGGAGGTCAGTATAGATTTGACTGACCAGATCCAAACCAACGACAGAGGATGCAGAATAATCCTTCCATTTCATGGCTCCAAACAAGCCAATCTCTAGGTTTAACTTCACCATTTTGTGCTTTGTAAGGTAAAACATATTGAGGAAATTTAGTAGCATCATTATCTTTTGGAAATGATAGTGGGTGTCTAGGTTGGC
Organism: Amphimedon queenslandica; assembly: GCF_000090795.2. NCBI lineage: Eukaryota > Metazoa > Porifera > Demospongiae > Haplosclerida > Niphatidae > Amphimedon > Amphimedon queenslandica. Next base: position 1,612 of record NW_003547836.1, on the reverse strand, counting down.
CACATTAGACAGGTTGGTCGACATCACTACTAGAAATGATATCAAACTTAGATAGAATTGCAAGGTCAAACCCATTTTTGACACCCTCAAAGGCTTAACAATTCTCTTCAAGTTCTAAATGTTCTTGATCATAGCTGAAATATTCAGCAATTGATTTATCATGAGAAGACTCACAAATTTCAGGATCACGGTTTATTGCTAGACCAGGAGTGTGATGTGAAGCAGCTGCTGACTCACTTTCAGCACTATGGTGTCTTTGAAGAGCTCTATTTCACTACTTTACACTTGACCTGTGCATGCTGGTTTTTCTGATTTGACCACATGTTGTTGATGCTGAAACTTAGAAATTTTTCACCTTTATTGATAGGCCGTATATCAACAAAAAGTATGCATATTTGAATTACAATACATCTTCAGTCTTACATATAATATTTAATTTATGATCTCTTTCTTATAGATGGTATTATGTTGAATTCTTCTGATTGTGAAGATGTACCCATTGGTAATGTACTGCTGAGATTAGGTATTTCATCTTCCATGCTACTTGCAAAGGACGGCGTTGCTCTGACTCAAATTCCAAAAGTGACAAACGCTGTCGTCCTAGATTTACACTACTTTATGTCTCGACAGCCTAAGTGTAATTGTACCTACAAGAGTCTTGCTGAGTGGTTGGCCCATCTTTTTGGTGATTTATGGTCAAAAGATATGCCACCTACAGTGAAAGCTTTTACGCTAAGTGTCAAACGGCCTTTAGCCAAACGAGATAAACTTAAAAAGCTTTGTAGTTCTAGTGAGACGGATCAAACGATCCTAGAGTTTATGGATGAAGAGTATATTCTTCCTACAATTTTTCAAGTAAAAGGAAATGTCTATTTAGCCTCTAAAATCAAATCTGCATCATCAGACTGTAGCAATACATACATATCAAATCATGATGACTCCTCTGAATTGGAGACTCTAAAGTCTGTCAATCAAGACCTTTCCACTCAATTAAGAGAGTTAAAAGTTGAAAACGAATCATTGAAAGAAACTGAAGGTCATTTTACAGTATTATGGGAGAAAATGTATTCACTTCATCGCAACACCAAGAAAGAAATTGGACAACGAGATAAGCAGATTTCTGAACAATCAGACAGTATTAACAAGTACAGATTGGATTTAGATAAGCTTTTTAAGAAATTTTCTCAGATGGAGTCTCAAGTTAAGCAACTCGGAAAAGATAAAGACAAGCTTCGACACAGGGTTGATTATTGAAGGACTAAATCATATTATTTGAAATCATCCAGTGAAGAATCGGATATTCATAAAATTGTTAAGAAGAACTGAAAATCAGCACTTTGAAGGATGATCTTCAAAATTTTGGAAGAAAACAATGTTGAACTCAAAAACCAGCTAGAAGAAATGACATCCAGCACAGATAGGGAAATAGAAACAGTTCACAAAGGGAGACTTAATGATGACATTCGATCGTGCTGTTATGACCTCCTTAATGTTGGAATAAGGAATGTTGATCCTGTAATTCGTGCTGTGTTAAGCTTGATTGCTCATAGATCAGTTGATCATTTACCCAGCCATTCTTCTCTGTGCCAAATGATAACTGAAGGATTGTTTG
>NW_003547835.1:11391-13404 GCF_000090795.2 Amphimedon queenslandica | reverse complement strand
CAAATGCAAAATTCGTGAAAATTTAGCGACGTGAAAATATCCCAGTATACGGTACCATTAACGAGAAGCCTGAGATGCTCTGGGAGTTAGAGAAAGGAAAGTCATACTCATTTAATTTTCAGAAAAGTATAGGATAGGTCGGCCTACTGTATTCTGTGCTGTATTTCACTTATCCAGACTATAGAGGATATGCGTGCTAGGTATAATCATAACTTTTACGTACCATATATCCAACCCCACACAGTAAATTGGCCGCCATGTTGGACATCAAGTTTATTAAGAGTTCAATGGGGAAAACTCATTTTCTTGCCTTGCTACCTTTTTGAGGCCTTTTTCGGAAGCTTAGAAAGCATACTAAGGCTCTAATGAGTCTAGTAGTCACCTGAAAGATAGCTATCAAGAAATAAAGAGCGGTTTCCTGGTACCAAAACTTTTTCTATCTTTTCTCCATTGCTGCCAATGCAAAGTTGACGTCCAACGAACTAATTTCTTTCTTGAAAGTTATTACGGCATGCAATGAATACATTTATTTTGCAATGAATACACTTAGCATGTATATCCTCTATTCAGCTATCTGAACATCTCTCCCAATAGAGGTGCACAAAGGTGTTCGGATAATCGAGGACATACTGTACCAAATTAGCTACTACTACATGTACAAGTAACTAATGAATCGCCAAAAAATTGCCATAATTATATTTTGGCAAAACTGCTAAACCCACAAAACTGCTAGTACAAGTACCATTGCATGTCAGGAATTAGTTGACTTGCATGTAAGTGGTCCAGATCTTCCCTTGACTTGGCTAGCATTGCAATCTTCCCAATATAACGATTATTGATACCCCTTAAGTGGAGGAGGCATTTCAATGAGGTGCCATCAATTGGTGATATATTAAGTTATATACAGTCTCTCACCTACAGGTGTAAAACAATCATTAGTACATACATGTACAGTATAGCTGCATGGTTTATCATGGCCTCAAATTTATAATGTTTAAATTTTCATTAAAATTAACATTCATGATTTAATTTTTTTTTAAATATTTAATTGATGTTCACGAATGTAGTGGACCTGCACAAAAATTAATTCCATACTTTAAAAAAACAAAATTTATGCATGACCCTAGGACAATACAATAACAGTAAAAAAATCTAAAATTAGACTAAAAATTATAAAGCATTTACAGAAAAATTTTCATGCTACAAGAAGTAGAAAGTATAATGTAAACCAAACATAGTATGAAATATGCAATAAAAGAAAGTTAATATACCACAGGCGCAGGGTGCCTTTTTTTTAGGGCTGTAAATGTGGCAGATTTCGAGACTGTTAGAAGATTCACAAAAACTAATTCGGCAAAAATCAAATTGTTACGGTACAAGATGATAAGAGACGGTTTAAATTCACGATAATTAAATCTGCAAAATAGATCTTTACGCCAATTCGTGAAATTTACAGCCCTGTACCCTACAGTACACACACATGTACTTACAAATTTAGGTACAGCATTCTTTGTTAAAAGTACAAATTATTAAATTGGGTACCTCTAACCACAGAATAGAGGCCCAACATGTATATGTATGTCTGTCAGCAGTTAATCAACAGAACAAGTGACTGTATAAAACGTGCATTGTTTCACAAGTATACACTACAAACAATGTTGACTACACAATTAATCACGACAAATATTACATACATGTACATGTGTATAGCAAATAAATTACAATAATTGCAAATAACAATTTCTCTTTTTTGTTATAAAAAACAATAATAGATTGCACACACTTTTAGGAAAACCTCAGACATTGGCTTGAGGTTGTACAAATTAATATTACAGTCATTTAGTTTATCATTACTAGCTTTCAAATAAGAATAAGACATGAACAAGAAAAACACACAAAAAGACAGAAATGAAACAGAGAGCATTTATGAAGGTAAGAGATAAGGGCCCTGCGTAGACTATATCATGCAAAATAAAGGGCAACTATTGCCATCATACTTTGCAGTTTCATGAG
>NW_003547835.1:4978-7698 GCF_000090795.2 Amphimedon queenslandica | reverse complement strand
AGAATAGTTTTATTTTGTGTTGGAAAAGTTGTTATCCACTGAAACTGTGACTGTACACAGTTTACTGAAACTAAGCAAATATTCTTAGTTTACCATACATGTATTAGTTTAGTAAGCTACATGTAGGTCAAAAATTTTTCTTGGTTTAGTTAATTAAAAGTAAAATACACATGTACTTATATTTTACTACAAACAAGCACTGAAATTGAAAGGCATCAAGAAAGTTCTTACTTATAATTTTGCTGATATCCATAATTGCTTAGTGATGCTATAATTTGGACTTTCCTCAGTTTTATAGTTCTTGCCTTTGCTATCAGTTCCTTTTATATTTTTTTGGCTAGGCCTGTTACTAACCAACATGCAACACTTCGTGTGTAACAGCTCTGAGCTTGCCTAAGCTGTCAAGTTCTTGCATAATATCTTAGGGTGCATGTACTTAACTCTACATGGCAATGACGGCATTTTGAGGATGCTTTTGCCTTTTAGACCAATTTTACAAAGTCAATATTAATTTACCTTTGACTATAATTATTATAATTGGCCACAATTTTTGAGTTTGTGTATTTCATAGTAACTTTGACAGGCCTTTAATGATGTTAACGACTTGTAATAACTATGTCTCCATGATTACATGTATGTTTAATGTTGAGCCCCCCCAACTTTTGAATCATTCCTACGCCTATGGACTGGTATTATAATAATCCTTGTAGCTGTTTATGCATCTTGTAATTGTATACTATAGATGAGTAATATGCAATCTTGACATGTATGTGTGTTATTAATAAGTACTTAAGGGTGGACAATATTGAATGTTTTACCAGCATGATATCTCATTTTGATATCACAATAATTACTAATAATTCTGTTCATCAAGTAGGCTGTTACAATGATAATGATCCTTTGTAATGGTTCGTAGCCTAGAAATCCAACACAGTACATGTAATTTAGTCTGGTTTAGTAGAGGTACTATTTACATCGCAAGTTGTACTAAGGGTTGTGATACATAATTACATTATGTACACTAAGAAATGATTATATTCTGTTAGCTGCAATAATACTAATGACTATCATGATAGCTACTAAATACTGATGTAATTTTTAACACTGCAATTCTCTATTCTCGTTGTATTCCTGGACTACTATTCTTGTATATCTTTGTCTCGTATTGATATTTCTTCCTCTCTTTTGCCTTTCTCTCCTCCTAGTACATGTACATGTACATCTAACTTTTGCTCTTTCTCTTTTCTTCCTATATTGGATTCTCCTGTCTCTCATGTTCTTTGTCTTTTTGTGTTAACACAAGCTGATAGTATCAGTAAGGAACTGTGTTATACGTTATGTACGTCAATGTCATGTTTTTTATTTATTATTTTTTATTATAGTATTGTAACAGTTTTGGGTCACAGATAAATTGCTTGTCAAGATTCAAGATCCCATGAAATCCACCTGCTCTTTATTTTTGGCAAAAGATGTGGGAACAGAACAATCCTAACAACATAATGGTAAGACACAATTCACATTACAGTGCATGTTTTATTCAGTGCATGTACACATGTACAGTAAATGAGGGATAGTGAGTGTCCTTTGGTCAGTAATAATTGATGTGTCATTTATTGTACAGGAGAATAGAATTAAAGTATATCAAAAAGTAAGAAGCTAGCATTTAAAATAGTAACAAGACTCCTCAACATGTCTTTAACTTACGATTTGTCTTCTTCTGGGTGTCTTTTCTCAGCTTTCTAAGACTCATTTCTACTGAGTCGTAACCGGATGGTGAAAATGAATGCGCATGTGCAGTATTGAGTAGCGCATGCGCAGCACGTCAGTAGAGTAGAGTCGCGCAGGAGTAAAGAAAGCAAAGCTGCTCATTACTACTACCGTTTTGTTTCGCATGAGCTGCATAGGAAGAAAACTGCAGTTCGTATGAGCTACTTAGCTTTTTTTCTCTCTAAACTGTACCTACGCAAAAGTAGAGTAGCTACTTATCTTTTTTCTTGCCCTGTACTGTATATAAATAAAAGCCTATTAGGGGCTCTCTCACATGCAGGATCATTGCCATATAGCACTGCATTAGGATTAAATTTAAAACTGCACAGAATACATGTATGTATGTAGACAGAAATGATAAGGAGAAATGTAAAGACGAATAGATTTTTGCCAAAAATGCCATAACTATTTACTAAAAATAAAATAGCTTTACATGACATTTAAGGTGACTCAATACATTTAACCCTATGTGTTAGTTCTTTGTTAATGAGAATGTTTAACGTTTCTAACACTTAAAGAACAGTGGTTATGTGATCAAACATGGGACAGAATTGCAAATACATTATTTTAATAGCCATCAAGTCTCTGGTATCTACGAAAAGCTGTTTCTGAACGAAAAGATATCACCAGTTTATCAGGTGAATTCTTTAAAATCTACTGGCAGATTAAATTTACCAAAAACTACAGAATTTTCTTTACAACTTCCTTCGCTCACTAGACACCAAAAAGGCAACCACATAAGGTATAGTTCCATAATTTTGATGCAATGCTCAAAATTTAAAATACAATATGAATTACAAAACTAACTTTAACTGATGTTTTAAAATGACATGCATGAATAATCTATTATTCCCATGGTACATGTACATGTATGCGTAAGAAAGTATACCAAAACTGCCAGACTACAGCTACTGCATACCAGAATATAATTCATTTAAAATGTGCAATTAGAA
>NW_003547835.1:0-1811 GCF_000090795.2 Amphimedon queenslandica | reverse complement strand
AATTTAATCCTACTACTTTTCCATTTTTAATGTCTTTTATTACTTGTTTCCATTCTTTTTTCTGAAATTAATAAATTACTTTCTGTTATGATGATGTGGTTAGGTTAATCACTTTCATGCTAGTCAGTGCACATAAATTAAAATGGCGTCAAACCACAAACCCACTAGGTTCTGCAGCTGGAATGTGTCTTCCATTGTTCTCTGTCCTTTCTTCTTTTTAAAGATTAATAACAGCTGGACTGTTCCACTTACAATGGCTGGCCAGCATGTGCAGGATTTAAGTGATGCACCAGCTCTCTACCTCTATAATCCACCAAATCATTTTGAGATAGTAACCGATCTAATGGATTAAATCAAATATGTGCCAGTCATCAGCACATGATTATACATTAAAGGAAGGGATACACGTGCCACTCCTAGTAGCACAGAAAAAGTGTTCCTTAATTTTGTTAATCAGCAAAGACTGCAGGGTTGACTTGAGAATTCGCGTGTGTTGATGAAGTTGAGTATAATGATGACATTAAAAAATCAGCACGTTGAATTGTCCCCTAGCATAGCTGATACAAATTACAGAAGTCATTTTTAGCAAGAGAAAGGTCAGATGTATCCCCCAATATTGTGTAATTATTTTATTTTCTTATGTTCTTGTAGATCATTTTATTGTACACGTAAAAAGACATACAATAAAGATAAATATAGTAACATTTTAATTCTACAGAAGGTACACAAATTTTAGTTAATTTTTATCTATTCTCCTTACACTGTAGGTATTTTAATCAATAAATTTTAAAACCAAATCAATAAACTGTTTCTATGATGGATTATCAAACTTTCTACATAGCATAAGTACATCAATATGTATCAGAAAATGTAATAAAATTGGGATGATTTCGAAGCCAATTTTTGGAATCTGAGGTGGATTGTTAAGGTTATATCTCTTATTTTATTACACTTACATGTGGATTTGTATTTGATAGTTAATTTAAATTTTATAATTTTATCTTCTTTCATAGCGATGTTAATTCCATTTTATCAGACAAAATACTGTATAGAGGTTATATTTCACTAGAAATAAATTTCCCTAATTTTGCATTTTCATTAAATTCACGAAATTAAATTCCACAAAAAGACTAGGAAAATGGCTGCAGAAGACAAGATTTGCATAAATTAATACCAAGAAAATAAAACCCCTATACAGTATCTTCCAATTTTGTTTACTTTTATAGGTTTATTTTTTAATTTATCAAATCAGATGTATCAAAAATCAACATAAAGTTTTTTATATCGAACTTCAGTATTAAGGTTGAATACTTGATGCTTAATTGTTAATAATATGAAATCATTAATTTTGTAGAAAGTTTTAAACAATGGTCAAAAGCCCCTGTTATTGTATTTCAGAAATATTTCAGTACTATTATTACATTTATATTTTAATTTCTTGTTTTCTTAGGATTTTAACACGGATCTGAAAAATATTGATGAATTCATTATTTATCCTTTGTCATGACAATAAGGTAAGATCATGTACAGTAGTGAATTGTCTTTTATAATTTGTCATTACAAGTAAATTAACTAATTATTTTACTTTCATTTTGCAGATACAATTCTTTATTAAAAACATTCTCTTGCTTGGTATTGTTTATGTCAATGTACATGTATGTTTTATGTTCATGTATATATGTGTGTGTAATTATCTATTGCTTTTCTTTAGATAATATTAAATTTTTACAGCGATGATTGCAGTGGATGCACCAAGTTGTGGTATATTGCATAACAAGTGCTCCCTAGCATAGCTGCTCTCTTTAAAGAAT
>NW_003547834.1:11784-13406 GCF_000090795.2 Amphimedon queenslandica | reverse complement strand
TGGTAAGGGTTGAGCTACTTGATGAGAGTACACTGCTACTACTGATAACTGAAGCACTAATGCCAATAACACTGCTTGATAGAGCATTGGCAGTACTAGTGGTAGCAATGCTTGATAGAACATTGGTGTTAGATCTATCACTGGTTGATAGAACATTAGTAGGGAATAATGAAGTAGTGCTCAATAAGGAAAGAGTAGTAGTGTAATGTAAACTGGTAGAGTGATGTATAACTTCTGCTGATGCTAGAATGCTATTAGGTATAGCTACAATATCTGTTGTAGTGGAGAATGTTGATACTGTTATTGTAGCAACAGTAGAAAAAGCAGTGGATAATGTTTCAGTAACTGAAGGAATTGGCTCTAAAAGGAAAATAATTTAATGATATTAGTTAATACTCACTTGTTATAACTGATATCAGTGGATAGTCATTATGTTCCAATGGTATTAATCCATTACTGCTATCAAGCTCATAATTCAATGGTCCATTGTATTGTTGATAATACATTGGATTACTATTAGTGGTTACATTGATTACTAATATATCTCCATACTCTACTTCAATATCACTTGTAAAGTTATATACATTACCATTACTTGATGTAGCAGCAGAAGCATCAACAGTTAGTGCATGAATCAGTTCAGAAGAACGTTTTAAATAAATGTTAGGATAATGTTTGCTTGTATCCTGATTCTGTGTAATATCAATTATCCAGTTAGTAATAACACCATTACATGTGAACTGTATATCAGGAAAAGCTCTTGTATCATTGACTGGTATTACATTAGTAACTGATAGACTGTTTGTATTAATTTCAGTTTCAGTGAAAACATTTTGAAAGCAGTTTGGAGGATCTAGATGATAAAAAATTATTAATTAATGAATTATTTGTAATAAATGTTACATACTTGTTATTAGATGTACCATGGAAACATTATTTGTATTTATTAAATCAATTTCTCTCTCACTATCTGAACCAGTTATTCTAATATATTGATCACCCATTATGGAGTCTGCTCTTATTCTTCCAACTGTTTCTGTGCTGCTAGCGGTTGCATTGTAAAGTCTAACAACACTTGAATCATCTTCAGGTTGATACACTCCTAGTCTGTAATCATCATAATCACTGCCACTGACACTAAATGGAGTAGGAAGAACATAACGATATAATCCATTAGTAGTGACATTATCAGGAGACAGTACAATAGGAATAGAAGCACGTTGCTGGTAATAAGATCTGCCTTGCCATTGTATTGTTCGCCATATGTCAAGGCTAGGATACTTGTTCCTATTACCATCCTTTGATCTGATATCAACTCCAAGAAGAACTTCTGTTACAGCAGCAGTAGTACAATTGAATGTATTATAACTAATGATCCATCTTCCTTCATTGCCCTCAGCTAAAGTATTATCAGTTAGTGAACCAACTGGTGTAGCTGCTTTAGCTACTAGTAGACTCAAGTCCATGAATCCTTCAGTACATACTCCTCCTCCCATTGCTCCTTCATTACTAGCAACCAATAATAAAAAAATAAGGACAGCAAGTGAAAGAGCCGAGGAAAGAGCAGACATTTCTTGATTTCTGCAGTAACAGTTATTAATTATTCATTACTAGACTACTTA
>NW_003547834.1:6098-8687 GCF_000090795.2 Amphimedon queenslandica | reverse complement strand
TCGCCAAACGTAGTCGGCTCTCCTACAGCTCTTTCGTAGTGAAAGCAAAAGAGCAACGGGGCAGATAAAACAATAAAGCAAAGCCTCGTCTTTCATTAATATGAGAGGAATTGCTCCAATCTTCTTCGTTTTAAAGATATGATAGCCCAAACTTTCATACCTTGTTAGTTTAGACGAGGCTCTCTTCTCCCGAGGTAGTGGCCAGAGTCTTTTAACATCAGGGACTAGATAGCAGTTTGTATGCAACAAATAGAGCCTAACAAATGTATGCTAAACTTTTTAAAAGTCGAGAAAAACCAAAGCTTTCTTCACCACTTAGGGCCATGTGCCACGATTTACTGTGTGTGGGGGTGGAGCATGGCTTGATGATTGAGCATTATCCACTCTTGATAATAGAGTAAATGAAATATAGTCATTTACTCTAGATCTATTATCTATGAGCCACACCTTTATTGCAGCCACACCTTTACATTGCTGCAGCTAGCAGCAGTGCAGCAAATACCGTATAGCCACAAAGTTTCGAGGCAATAAACTTTCGCGAATCAGGCCACAAGTATTTTTTCGCGAATTAACTTTCGCGGTTCTTGTTTTAAAGCACACGTGTTTATGGGCAATACGGATATTTCGCGGAATTAACTTTCGCGAATACGGAAAATCCGCGAAAACAGCGAAAGTTGTACCCTCGAAACTAAGCGGCTATACGGTATGCTGGAGCTCTTTGTCTAAAAAAAACAAAAAATTCTCTGTCTGTCTAAAACATTCACTAAGTTTATAAATCTAGTACATGCTGAAGCTTCTTCTCTGTCTCAAAACTTTCACCAATTATTTTCTCTTAATTTATTGAAACTGTTACATACAGATTGTGTCGAGGGTATGCACTTTAGTGCTCTCGTTCTGTCATTCTGTCACGAAAATTCCTGTTAATTCCTAGTCAATATCTTTTTTACTGAGCTCTCCTGAGTTATAATTCTTTTTAAGCTTTGAGAAAAAGATAATTTATTTAGCTCCGTTGTATTTTCATAGCAATCCGTGGTAGCAAAAGCTGAATATTTTCAAGAATAGACCACTTTTCCTAGCCAAATCTTCGTGTTTCACTCTATTTGGTCAAGATTAGCATTGATAGGTAGAGAAAAGTACCTAGATTAAAAAATATGTGGGGATTTTCTAATCTCTTTTGTTTGCGAGTTACAGTTGCTCAAAGTTTGTGATTTAGCCTCTTCGAAAAATTTTCAGGCAGCACTGGGGAAAGCAAGAGCAACCAAACTATCTCAGTCTCTTTTAAATATCTAGGCAAATTTTTTGTGCTTACTCTTTCTTTGAATAGAGCTTCAGATGCTAAAATAAATTTCAGCTTTTCTTGTTTCTCCTACCCACGTGCCATGTTTATCTGCACTGCACTGCTAGGTGCTGACCACACCTATAATTTATTTTATGGATCAGTGCAGTAATTGGCTAATTGCATTGTTGCACTTTTTGTCAAAATCTATTATCCTTTTTTCAAATATCAAGTTACTTATATATAGATAATATCATGATGAGGGCAGTACAAGTAACACATTATTCCTCAGGTGAATCTCAGCGGGCGAGTCCACGCACCATGGTGCTTCATTATCTATGTACAAAATTTAATAATTATTAAAGAGTACAATCATTAGTAATACTACAGACTCACAGGATGTCCAATGGTGACCACTCCATGTAGTTTAACAACATTAGGATGATGAAACTGACCCATAATGGCTGCCTCTTGTAGAAACTTTACTCTCTCGTCCTCTGAAGTATTATCATTAAGTGTTTTAATAGCAACAGGCAAAATGCTCATAATATTAGTGTAGCTTGTTCTGCACATTATAACAATCTTTTTAAAATTTTTAATGTAGGTATCTACTTGATATCACATTAGAATGAATTACATGATGAATGGAGCAAGGGGCAAGGTTCATGGTCTTTGGCCAAAATTTCATCAAAAAATGGCTAGGTAAGTAATCTCCATTTTAATAATCTTTCTGGTACACATATATGTTCTTATGTTGCATAGAAAATTTGAGCTGATTTTGATCAAATTTAGATTTTTTTACAAATTTTTAAAAGTGACCTAAAAATTGAGCCGAAGTCCTGTACTATAGTACACAATTTTTAGCCAAATTTTGCCTTTAAAAGGTGATAATTCTCTGTTTTATAATTTTTTCTGATACACGTACATGTTCTTATGTTGTGTAGAAAGTTTGAGTTGATTCTGATCAAAATTAAACTTATTAATGATGCTCTAAAGTTTGGTCAAAAATGGCTAGAACAGAATTTTCCATTTTTATTACATTTTCTAATTTACATACTTGCACTTATGTTATTTAGAAAGTTTGAGTTGCTATATGATCAAACTGGTTTTTTCAAAATTTGGCCATGGATCATGTATGCATGAGCTATCTATTTACAAAGGTTGCAATGCATATTCTGAATTTAGAGCTGATTTCAATCATAAATATAATACACAGACAGGAATTGGAGACTTATACCTGTTTTAATTTTGTCATTGCCATGGTTATTGTTTATAGGTTATTAATAATTATTTAAAATGACTCATAATTGTAA
>NW_003547834.1:0-2765 GCF_000090795.2 Amphimedon queenslandica | reverse complement strand
TCATTATGATATCTGTAGTAGTGGGGGAGGATGATAGCAATGTCATTGTAGCAACAGTATTAATGTCTTCAGTAACAGTAGAGGATGATGTTTCAGTCACTGAAGGAACTGGCTCTAAAAAATAAACAATTCATAAGTGATAGTATTAAGAAATTACAAGAAGCTCACTTGTTATAACTGATATCAGTGGATAGTCATTATGTTCCAATGGTATTAATCCATTACTGCTATCAAGCTCATAATTCAATGGTCCATTGTATTGTTGATAATACATTGGATTACTATTAGTGGTTACATTGATTACTAATATATCTCCATACTCTACTTCAATATCACTTGTAAAGTTATATACATTACCATTACTTGATGTAGCAGCAGAAATATCAACAGTTAGTGCATGAATCAGTTCAGAAGAACGTTTTAAATAAATGTTAGGATAATGTTTGCTTGTATCCTGATTCTGTGTAATACCAATTATCCAGTTAGTAATAATACCATTACATGTGAACTGTATATCAGGAAAAGCTCTTGTATCATTGACTGGTATTACATTAGTAACTGATAGACTGTTTGTATTAATTTCAGTTTCAGTGAAAACATTTTGAAAGCAGTTTGGAGGATCTACAGGTAATAAAATTTGTTTGTTAATATATGTAAGATGCATGTTAGCTACGTACTTGTTTTGAGATGTACCATAAAAACATCATTTGTAGATTTAAGATCAATTTCTTTATATTGACCAGATACTATGATATCTCTTTCAGTGATTGAGTCTGCTCTTATTCTTCCAACTGTTTCTGTGCTGCTAGTGGTTGCATTGTAAAGTCTAACAACACTTGAATCATCTTCAGGTTGATAGACTCCTAGTCTGTAACGATTGTATATACTGCTGCTGATACTAAAAGGAGTAGGAAGAACATAATGATACAATCCATTAGTAGTGACATTATCAGGGGATAATACGATAGAAGAAATGTAACGTTTCTGATAGTAATAATTGCTACGATACTGCCATATCTCAATGCTAGGATACTTGTTCCTATTGCCATCCTTTGATCTGATATCAACTCCAAGAAGAACTTCTGTTACAGCAGCATTACGGCAACTGTATCTAAATGTGTTATAACTAATGACCCATCTTCCTTCATTGTCCTCAGCTAAAGTATTATCAGCTAGTGAACCAACTGGTGTAGCTGCTTTAGCTACTAGTAGACTCAAGTCCATGAATCCTTCAGTACATACTCCTCCTCCTGTTGCTCCTTCATTACTAGCAACCAGTAATAATAGGAATAAGAAGATGCTGGACATTTTGTGATGATCTACTAAGCAAGTTTCCTCTACTTATTTTCCTGTAGATGCTACAGCCAGCCTACAGGATTTAGATACCACACCCAATTTTACTAGAGTTGCATTCCTAGCAATTGAATAAATCATAGTGACTGATAGTTCTAATAGCTGATATTAAATTTAACTTTAAAGGGAATGCCATAGTAAATGTGGTTTGTGAACTGGGTCTATAACTGAATGTTATATGATAGCAAATTTGAATTTATTGTAGACTGGCTAATTACTTTAACAACACGTACAATTAAATTTTTCAATACTTTAGTGCAACTCATTATTTTGTGCATGTGCTCTATCACCATTAATGTATGTTCAATGTCAATATGTTAGATGTACAACTCTTCTTCTTCTTTCTGTTGTGTATATGCTTCATTATGTGCTGGCATTACAATAACCTGCCAATAGAAAAACAGTCAACCAATGTGGATAAATGCATTGTGGTGTAGATTTAAGTATTGAAATTCAAATTAGCTGTGACCTTGATTTCTTATATAATTTACAGAATATATATTGTAATGTTACCTCTTGTTCATTATACATCATAGTTCTTGGTTCATCGTACACTAATAATTCTTCATTAATACCTATATACACATATTATTGTATCAAATTATAATAATAGTTATTATGTTACTTTGTGTCATAGTGTTGATTCCATAAGCAGGATTACTATAGACATCATCTATTTTAATTATGTTAGAATTGGTTAAAATTATACTCTTTCAGGTATAAAAATCTATCTTACTTTCATTTCCACCAATAACACCATAAGCAGCATTAGCAGATATATTTGAGAGAACATTCATTCTTTCATCTATGCAATAACCATAAACTATTGATGTTAGTGAATGTTTGTTATTTAAGTTACCTTGTTTTTGTTCATCCACTATTCTTTTACTATCATCATTAGCATTACTAGTACCTAACTGTTTTCTCCTACACACTAATACACTCACTATTAATATTACTAGTATAGTAACTACCAGTAATATAAATACACTACTAATACTTCCTGCTAATATTAGACTCCCTGTACTTTGATCAGGTGTACTCTCTATTGATGTAGTTGTCAGTGAGGTAGCAGTGACACTACTACTACTTGAAGTGACTAATACTTCACTGGTAGGATTGCCTTGTGATACAGTGTTCTGTGTATGAATGACTTTTGTTGTACTGATACTTCCTGTTGACAGTAGAGGATGACTACTTTCAATACTGGAGAATGGTGTAGTTATTGACTCAGTAATAGAGAGAGCTGGAGAGGGAGTAATGGTAACAATTGAGCTACTTGATGAGGGTACATTGCTACTACTACTAATCACTGAAGCACTTATACCAATAACATTACTTGACAGAACATTGGCACTAACACTGCTTAATAAAGCATTGGTGTTAGATCTAGTAGTATCACTAGTTGATAA
>NW_003547833.1:11983-13419 GCF_000090795.2 Amphimedon queenslandica | reverse complement strand
ATGTGCTCAGTAATACGGCAATATCCAGAAAGCCATGAGAAAATCTGCTCACATATCTCAGTGTTTACCTTCGTAATAATAATAATATTATAAATAACATGCCTTTTCCAAATATAATTTACCTTATCAATTTGTGGGAATAATTTGGGGTCACAAGTCTTCTTGCACCATGCATCTACATGTCCTTTCATGTGCATCCGATCAATCACTATGTTTAGCTTAGCCATACTCTCAGCTGTCTTCGTTTTTGCTGAACGCTCAGTGTTACAAGCATACTTTGATAAATGGCAACCATCATCATATGCTACGAAACCTATTTTAACTTTGTTTGAAACTTCCATGATTTATATCAACTTACCTAGTTCATCAAGAACATCAGTGTGTTCATTGAAATACTGGTGCAAACTCGAATATACTTGACTAATTGATTCAGACCAAAACAATTCAGAAACAAATAGCATTATTCCACAAGGTCAGCAGCAGCAAGTATACCTATCATTGTTATAATTGGTGATACACTGTTATTTGATATACCAGATGTGATATGATTCCGGCGAGCGCCTTTGTTTTTCTGGGTGTTGCAATAACAATGTCACCGTTCCTGTCAGCTTTTTTCCTGACAAAGGCCATAGTATAGTCTATACTTGCTATAGAATAATACCTTGTTAATACTTGATTTTGATGCACAGATCTCTGCCATAATTTTTGCTCTTTTTGATTTTGGTTCATTACAACTATGTGATTCTACTTTCTGAATGTAAACATTTTTGCCGTAACGACAGTCAGCTTCTTCCAGTACTGTTGTAACCTCACCACGCTCATATTCTTCAATAATACTAGAATGAATATTTTCTGCTCTTTTCCATGTCACGTTATGATTGGGACTTCCAAGCCCTAATGAGCATAGGACAGTATCATGCAATCTTCAATTTTACTGTTTAAATAACCTGGTAAAATGTTCCGTTTCGAGTAGTCCTCTTATCTATTAATAACTCAATTACCTCTCCATTGTTTGACTCAATTGGGTTTGGTGTGAAGTCATCGATGCTTCCTATGTTTGGCTGATAGGAATATGACCTGACTTTGTGATCATCACAGAATCTTGTTTTGAATGCTGGTGTCTTGATGCACCCAGACAGTATTCTTGTGCCTGGTAGACTTGAATATTTTAAATGACCAGCAGCATAAGCCATACACACAGATCTTCTGTTTTTCTGATTTCTATCATACCACAACAATTTGATCTCTCTTCTCATATGGCATAAAAACAAGCTCCATTAAAAAGTCTTTATGAGTTACCAATGAATCAGGATCACTGAAAGTAATGTTTTCTGCTAAAATTCAGGCCTGAGATGGAAGGAGACTCAACTTCACTTTTTGGACTGCAAATGTGGCAACAATCTCCCACAAGTGTGGCGTGGCCTCTGGTAGTACAC
>NW_003547833.1:7889-9611 GCF_000090795.2 Amphimedon queenslandica | reverse complement strand
TTTTAATTTACACTTTTAACTGTTGACAAGGATAAATTTACATAAAAGTACATGTGTGTAAGCAAGAGTGGATATTTATTTAAGTAATTATAAAGAATAATAAGCATATGTACAAGTATGCTTTTTTAGTAAAAAGTATTACAGTGAAAGTATAATGACGTGTATTTACATTCTTACAAGTACAAAAACACATAATGATATACTTTGCCCAATCCTTGACTCTTAATTCATAACTATTATAACACTATTACAAATTATTTATTTCCCGTGTTAGCCTACTAATGCAATATCCTAAATACAAGCAGTAAATCCTAAGATTCTACATGCCAATTTTATGTACCATATAGTGGGAAATTGGGAACTAAATTTGGCCAATTTGGCATTTTGATAGCCATTCACCAAAATAAAATCTGCTTGGCCATAAATTTGCCAATGACCAAAATTTAGCAATTTGCCAAGTTTTAATCCCTCCAAAATTTCCCACTACAAGGTATATATTTAATAACAGAATTTACACTAACATTTATTTTTAGAAGTATGAATTTAGAAAGAATGCAATACCAAGTGAATCAGCAGAAAAAGCAAATTTTGCTGAAAAGTTAGGTAAATTTGGTGTCACATTGAGATCTTACTTCACTGCATTTGAAAAAGAACTAACGTAAGTAACATAGCATTATACACATCTTAGTTATTAATAATTAGTGCGGCAGTGGGAGCAGTGTAATGGTGAGACAGGGGGAGCAGGGGGTGGTGTATCCGTGAGAGCAGGGAGATGTTGAAGCAGTGAGATCAGAATAATGGTGTGGCAGTCAGAGTAGTGAGATAGTGTGGCAATTAGAGCAGGGAGATGGTGTGGCTGTGACAGCAGGGAGTTGGTGCGGCAGTGAGAGCTGAAAATTGGTGTGCAGTGATAGCAGGGAGATTGTGTGGCAGTGGAACGTAGGTAATGGTGTGGCTATTACAACAAGGGGCTGTGAGAGCAGTGAGTTAGTGAGGCAATGTGGGCATTGAGTTGGTGTGGCAGTGAGAGCAATTTGATTGTGATGCAATCAGAGGAGGGAGGTGGTGTGCCAGTAAGTAAAGGCAGATTGTGTGGCATTGAGAACAGGTATGTGATGGTGTGGCGTGAGAGCAGGCAGACGGTGTCGCAGTGACAGCAGGAAGATGATGTGGCCGTGAGAGCAGGGAGATAGTGAGGCAGCTTGAGCTGGTAGATAGTACAGCAGTGAAAGCAAAAAGGTGTGCAGTAAGAACTGGGAGATATTGTGGCCGTGAGAGCAGGAAATGGTCAGCAAGTTAGAGCAGGAAAAGGGTGTGGAAGTGAGATCAGAAAGGTGTGGAAGTGAAAGCAGGACATTGATGTGGCATCGAGAGAAGAGTGTTGGTTTGGGTGTGAGAGCAGAGAGATGGTATGGCAGTGATGGCAGGGATTTTGTGTGGCAGTGAGAGCAGGGACTTTGTGTGGCAGTGAGCGAAAGGAAATGGTCAGGCAGTTGGGCTAGGAAGATGGTGCGGCAGTGAAAGTAAGAAGATGGTGTAGCAGTGAGAGCAGGGAGATGGTGTGGCAGTGAGATCAAGAAGATGGTGTAGCAGGAGGCAGTGGAAGTAGGGACATGGTGTGGTCATGAGAGTAGGGTTGTGGTGTGCCGGAGAGTGCGGAAGATTGTGTGGCAGTGAGAACAGTGAAATGGTGTGGCAATGAGAGCTGGGAGATGGTATGGC
>NW_003547833.1:5667-7879 GCF_000090795.2 Amphimedon queenslandica | reverse complement strand
AGCAATGAGATGGGGTGTGGCAATGACAGCAGGGAGATGTGTGGCAATGACACCAGGGAGATGGTGTGGCAGTGAGAAAAAGGAGATGTTGTGGCCGTGAGAACAAGATGTTGTGGCAGTGAGAACAAGATGTTGTGGCAGTGTGAGCAGGAAGATCATATAACAATGAGAACAGGGAGATGTTGTGGCCATGAGAGCCGGGATCTGGTGGGGTAGTGAAAGCAGAGAGATGTTGTTGTGATGAGAGCATGGAGATGGTGTGGTCATGAGAGCAGGAAGATGGTGTGGCAGAGGGAGCAATGAGATGGTGTGGCAGTCATTGCAAACAGTTAGAGTGGCAGTGACAGCAGAGTTGTTGTGGCAGTAGATAGTGGACGAGTGGGAGCAGGGATTTGTTGTGGTAGGGAGGGAAAAAAATGGTGAGGCTGTGAGAGCTGCCAGTTGGTGAGGCTCACCATCTTCTAGCTCTTCTGCCACACTTATCCCTGCTCTTACTGCAACACAATCTCCTTGCACCAACTGCCGCAAAACTCCTTGCTTTCACAGCCACACCAACTCCCTGCTCAGACAGCCAAACCAACTCACTGCACACCATCTTCCTCTTTCTCTGCCACACCATCTTTCTGCTCTCACTGCCACATTATATCCCAGTTTTCACTGCCACACCAACTTACTGCTCTCACTGCCTCACAATCTTCCTGCTGTCACTGCCACACCATCTGCCAGCTATCATTGCCACATTATCTCACTCCTCTCACTGCAACACCAACTTTCTGCTCTCACTGCCACACCATCTTCCTTATCTTACTATGCCACTATCTCCCTGTTCTCACTCCAACACCATCTCCCTGTTGTCTTTGCCACACCATCTCATTGCTGACACTGCCACACCACGTTTCTCCTCCCACAGTCACACTGTCTCCCTGCTCTTATTGTCGCACAATGTCCCTGTTCTTTTTTGCCACCATGTCATGCTGCACACACTGCCACACCATTTTCCTGCCCTCTAAGCCACACCATGTCACTGCTCTCGCTGCCACACAATCATTCTATCTCACTGATACACCATCTTTCTGCTCTTACAGCCACACTCTCTCCCTGCTGTCACTGCTACACCATCTGCCTTCTCCCACTGCCTTACAATCTCCATGCTCTCTCTACCACACCAACTCCTAGCTCTCAGTACTTCACTATCTCCCTGCTCTCACTGCAACACCAACTCCTAGCTCTCATTGCCTCACCATCTCCCTGCTTTCACTGCCAAACCATGTTCCTGCTCCCATGCCACATGGGTGCATAGAAAATTACATTGTTTTATTGCTTCTTCCTATGTATATAGTGACCTAGTAGTGTATAGATTATACGGGGAGCAAAGATTGTACGGTCACTGATACATTCCTCCTATGCTATAAGGATCAAACAGTATAGGGGTACACTATTAAACTCCTATATAAAGGAGGTTGTATGACATAACTAAATCAATACGACATGTATTGCACCTTCTCTCTATTCTATAGGGGTCAAATAATGTAGCCCTACACTGTTTGACCCCTATATACTAGAGGGATCAAACAGTGCATAGCCAGCTAATTGTCATTTTTAGCACAACACAAATTGGAACGTAGTACAGAGAAGAAAACTGAAGCATGCAGGTCTGACCAGTGAAAAGCACAGGATTATAAGATAAAACACATAATTATTATAACTTAATTTGCATGACTAAACCTGAGCACCAAAAATTGCTCAGCTTTGACTGTAATTATTATCATTATCAGTAATATTATTGCATTGAAATAAGAAAAATCCTACATTATTACTATTGATAGAGGGATGGAGAAACAAGCTAAACTTGCTCAAACATGGGTGTAGGTGAGTCTCAATCTTGACACATGCAAACACATGTCATGTACATGTTTGCAATCACGTGGACCCATGTGTCTTGACTAGCGGACTGTTTCTCTTTCTGTAAAGAACACCATTTACCAGTGACTAGTCTAGTTAGTGTTTGCTTTATCATTAAAGCTCCTCTGAGGACGTGGATGCTTTTTCCTCATCACTTGCTTCTCAGTACAGTAGTCAATGTTTTTGTGTAGCTCTCAGCACTCACAACCCGGATCAATGGCCTCTGTAATATCAGAAACGTACATGGAGGACGTAAAAAATCTCTTAAATCTTGATAACAAGTGACCACGAGGGCATATACAGAAAGAAA
>NW_003547833.1:0-4487 GCF_000090795.2 Amphimedon queenslandica | reverse complement strand
AAAATAATTAAAATATTGGGTGAAAATAAGGCTCTCTTGTTACTCCAATAGATTCAAGTATCTGATCAACATTCACATGATGGTGAGCCCCACATGATTTAGGAATGATCATTCAGTAATGGTATTAGAACAGTATGGACATTTCCTATCACCAAAAAGAGGTTTTGTCACAATATAAAACAGAGTTTGTGCCAGAGTAGTATCCTTTGGGCCATAATCTGTGCCACGTTCCATAGATTAAGCCAAACATCAACAATCTCAGAGCTGCACACATAACACAAGGAGGAATGAGAGGAGGCATGCTCCAGAGATCTCTTCCAGTCTGCATCAACCAGCACAGGCCTAGACCCACACAAAATATCAATGGCATCATCAGGGCAGTGTAAACACTGTGCAAGAAAATCAGTGCCAAAACTAAGTTCCAATTCCCTACATTGCTCCACCAATCCAATGTTCAGTAAATCATGAGCTGCAAGTGTTCTGAACACTCTGCCACTACTGTCATTAGTGTTATTTGAGAGAAGTTTAGATAGAAGACGAAGCTTACAGTTGAGAATCACAACTCGAAAGCTAGGCCAATGCAAACCAATAAGAGGAGATAAATTATGTGTTACAGGAAGCTTTAAAATTCTTATGCCTACCTCTGCTTGAAACTTATCTAAAAGATTCAAAAGAGGGTCAGTTAAAAACCATGTTTCACATCCATATAAAAGAATTGGAAGGACAAAGGCATTGAAAACACTCAAACTAGTCAAAGGAATACATTTCCCATCATAGACATTCATTGCACCAAGTGCAAAAAAAGCCCTCCTGGCCTTTTTAATATTCTCTTCAATAGACTTCCTAGAAGACAGATCATGACTCCACCACACTCCTAAGCATTTAGGAATATCATCTGCATGAGAGGCACATCCAACACTGACCCATGTAAGGTGGAGATTAGACCTGTCAGCATCCATACCTACACTCATGCGATTCATTACCAGACAAAAAAGAATAGGAGATAAAACAGATCCTTGTTTCACACCTCTAGACAAAATAAAAGGCTGTGATAACTCATTAGTAAAGCGGACCTTAGAGGTTGGACTTGAATACCAGCTTTTAATAAGCCTCCAAGTCTTACCATTCACTCCAGCAAGAAAAAGATGATTCAACAAGACATCATACTCAATACTATCAAAAGCTTTATCTAGGTCGAAAAAACACAAATATGGACTATCACCTTCTGAGAGAAGTTTTCTTGCAACCCCACTTGTAAAAGTTCCGTCTATACAGGACCGGTTCCTTATATAAGCTGTTTGAGATTGGTGGGGAAAGCCATGTTCTTCTAAAACTGGTAATATACTATCAAGAATTAATTTCTCAAAGCACTTGCCAAAACTGAGGTCAGTGAGATCCCCCTGTAGCTATTACAATTGGTTGGATCACGTCCTTTGCCCTTATAAATTGGTACAATAACAGCATCATTGAAAGATAGAGGAATACTTTCTAGTGAAATAATAGCATTAAAAACTCTTTAACCAGATTATTACAGCAGGCCCACCATGCTTCAGATGCTCTGCACTAATACCATCAGGCCCTGGGCTTTTCCCATTCTTCAAATATTTCACTGTACCTTCTACCTCCTTTAACTCTATATCATCATCTAAAACATTGTCACAATTATCAAAAGATGCTTTATGTAATAAATTGCTGTCATAATTATTATCACCTCTCAGCGATCTAGACTGACCAAAAGCCTCAAAATGGTCCTTTCAACATTTTAACATATCATCATCAGAATAAGTTACACCCTCTACTCTCAACTTACAGCAATCAATGGATTTCTTTCTAGGAATACGATAACGATTGACATCTTCAGTTCTAAACATCTGATCTCTATCTTGAATTCTCTGTCTTTCTAAATTCCCATAACACTGCTTCAATTTCTGCCTAACTTCATACTTCTTCTGCTGAAGGTTATCAAATAATGGACCATTTGCTGGACGACCACATCTATTCCAAGATGACCATGCCTTTTTACTCTCCCTACACTTGACCTTCAATTCGTTATGCCTAAAAAACATATTCCCTTTTTTTCCTTATTTTAAAAACATGGGATGGTTGAGATAGCCGTATCTGTTAGAAATTGGCCTACCATTGCAATCTCATTATCTAAATCAGCTACATTCTGTGGAACAGGGCTATTTACAACACTAGATAGATGAACCGAAACATGTTCAGCATAATTGGTAGCAGAGCCATCCAGAATACCTCTATGCCAATTCAGTTTTACCAAAGATTTGGGAGGAGGGGTAGAAGTATCTATTTGAGATCTAAAGGATATAGCAACAGGCAGGTGATCTGAGACATTTAGAGGCTGTGGATGTAAAATACCACAATAGTCAATACAGTCAGCAAAAGTACTATCTACTACACAATAATCGACAGTAGTTTGATGGTTTTGTTAGCAAAGGTATGTGATGGACCACTTGCCCATACTGCTTCAGAGGTCACAAATAAATTACAGCGACAGATCATTTCAAGTAACACACGACCGGGACCATTAATCGAATCATTGTTCCTACAGCAGCCCAATGTACCTAGATGTGCATTAAAGTCCCCCATGATAAATACAGGTCCAAGAGATTGGCAAGCAAATATAGTGGATTCCAGATCATTAAGGTAATCCACATACTCACTCCCAGAATGATCAGAAGAGGGCAGATATACTCCTGTTATGGTCAATAAGGAGTCTCCATCTAGAGGACACTAAACCCCAACAAATCTATCTGAGGAAATGGTGGTCATTGGTGAGAATGATAGATTATCCCGCCAAAGAATAGCAATGCCTCCACATCCTCTAGTCAACTCACTCATCTCATTAAGTCTACATTAGAACAGCCAAAACCTTTGTAACCTGAAATCACTTCACTTAACTTATAAAGTTCAAATGGCCAATGCCAATGCTCCACCAAAATTAGGATATCATAACTTGAGGCCAGGTCTTGAAAATACAGGCCTGCTGTAGCAAATCCTCTACAATTCCAAGAAACTGCAGAAAGCAAATGGGTATTTTATAAGGAGAAATAGGAACTGAGTGAGGAGTATCTTCACCATTTATATTAAGTGGGCTAAGAGATTCATTTTGTAGACTACGAGATTCTTCCATCACGGCAGTGGGAAAATTAGGCTGAGCCTGAGGTATATTACCGGGGAAATTAGTATGAATATGAGGGAAAGGCACTGGGGGCCGAAACAACTTCTTCAACTCATTTATCTCAGAGACCAGAGCAGACATAATGCTAGCATTGGATCCTGAATTAGCTTCAGATACCTTGATCCTAACTAGATCCATATCCATAGAGAGGCGATTGATCTCTCTTGCTAGTAATTTAACAGAAGTATGCAGAGAAGTAGCTTCAGCAATCGTAAGACTATCTTGATTACCCACAGAGTGAGGTCCATCTTGTTGCGCGTGCTTTGCACTACACCGATCAGCATCAATAACACTACCATCCGCATCATGAAACACAGGTGGTGAAGATGCAGGTGCAAGAAATTTAAAAGTAGAACTAGACCTCAAGCTGCAACTGTGTTCCAATTCCTCCTTGCTCTTCGTCCCACCACTAAGTAGCACTCTTGGAACCATTACATTATTCTTAATACAGCGGTCCAATTTAAGAATATCATCAATGAGCTTCTTCCTCAATGGATTTACAACAGAACCCTTTTTCTTTACCAAATCACTTCCGACATCTGTAAGGTCTAGCAACCTATTCTTTCCAAACAAACTAGACCTGAGTGCCTGCAGCTTCCCAATCTCAACATTCTCAAACTCTGTAGCAGTGTCCGACATAGGGGCATTTGATAGGCAGGAGCGAAAACCACAGTTATGTAATAGAGCCTCCATCACCAGAAAACAGCAAATAGAAATAAACAAGTAAGAAAATGAAAGTACCATAAGGTGAGCAAGTACTGCAAAGGAGATAAGTCTTTCGCAACTCAGAGAAGACAAAGAATGGAGTCCATTTACAGTACCACCATTAATTTTTTTTGTACGTGAGCAGAGGCATCAATTTTTTGTATATCTTGTAAAAACAGCTATTGGACTACGTGCAGTCTTCTGAGGCATCGAAATGGAAACAGGAGAGAAAATGAATTAATAAGATTATCCACAATACCCCAGGAAGATCTAGCACACGTTACATTAGAAATGGAAGAGTCTACTCAGCCCTCTGAACGTGGTAAAGTGCAATTTTTTTGATGTTAGGCTTCAACATTGGGTGTTAATCGTATAAATGCATATAATGCATCATTACTAATATGTCATTATAATGCCAGTATGCTGAGGTAGTAAATTTCAGTTCAAAATTGCAAAATTTAAAATTCTAATTGTGCTAAACTACCAAATTTCAATTTAACTTTCTTTAACTGCATGGATGGCAGGGAATGACCAATAACATATTTAGATCCTTGAAATTTACCATGTATTGATATGATAGTAT
>NW_003547832.1:11321-13433 GCF_000090795.2 Amphimedon queenslandica | reverse complement strand
TGTTAGATGTTGAAATACTACTCTAAAAAATTAAACTAGTTGTTCTAAACAATACTAGCCGATTTTTTGGTCCCTATCTTCAATAAAAAAATTAGAAATTTTTTTAGCTTCGTGCTATATAATATAGTGCACAAGTTTTTTACGTAGTCAGGATTAGCTCCAATGCTATCAGATTCACTTTGTGGCCTAGATAACCATTGGTATAGATGCCATTAATGAGTACAAGCAGTTTAGAGTCCCTAATAGCAAGCCTGAGGTGACAGGCTCAAGCAATGGGTCTATACTCTATCCACTGCTGTGTGTATATTCAAATGAAGCAATGGACTGGGAATGAAATTAACTTATTAGATGTCAAAAAAATACTCTAAAAAATAAAACTGGTTGGTGTCAACTGTACTTGACCATTTTATGGTCCATATCTTTAATTGAAAAAACTATAAAACATTTTGGCTTTGTGCACGATAATACGCTGCACAAGTATTTGCGTAGTCAGGATTAGCTGAAATGCTATCAAATTCACTTAGTAACGTAGATAACCATTGGTATTGATGTCATTAATGAGTATGTGGAGTTTAGAGTCCACACTAGCAAGCCTGAGGTGACAGGCTTTGTCAATGTGTCTACCCTCTACGTACTGCTGTGTGTACATTCGAATGAAGCAATGGACTAGGAATTAAATCAAGTAGTTTGATCTGAAAACACTACTTTAAAAAATAATACTAGTTTCTCTCAACATTACCAGGCCTTTTCATGGTCCCTACCTTTCATAAAAAATATTGCTTTGTGCCGTTATATAATACCCTCCACATGTTTGTAAGTAGGCTGGATTAACTCATATGCATTCAGATTCACTTTGTAGCAGAGAAAACCATTGGTATTGACGTCATTAATGTGTACATGTAGTTTAGAGTCCCTACTAGCCAGCCGGAGGTGACAGGCTCAGGCAATTGGTGTATGCTTTACGCACTGCTCTGTGTATATTCGAATAAAGAAATGGATTGGGAATCATATCAACTTTTTAGATGACAAAATACTACTATAAAAAATTAAACTTGTTGTTCTAAACAGTACTAGCCCATTTCATGGTCCCTTTCTCAAATTAAAAAAATTGAAAAAACCATTGGCTTTGTGCTCAATATTACACTGCACAAGTATGTATGTAGTCAGGGTTAGCTTAAATGCTATCACATTTACTTTGTGGCGTAGATGACTATTGCTATTGATGTCATTAATGAGTACATGTACTTTTGAGTCACTACTAACAAGCCTGATGTGACAAGCTCAGAAAATGGGTCTATGCTCTATGCACTGCTGTTTGTATATTTGAATGAAGCAATGGACTGGGAATGAAACCAAGTTGTTAGATTTCAAAATACTACTCTAAAAGATAAAGCTAGTTCTAAACAATACTAGCACATTTCATGGTTCCTATCTTATATAAAACAAATTAGAAAATATATTGGCTTTGTGCTCAACAATACACTGCACACGTATGTATGTAGTCAGGATTAGCTCAGATAGTATCACATTCACTTTGTAGAGTAAATAACCATTGGTATTTATGTCGTTAATGAGTACATGTAGTTTATAGTTCCTCTAAGCAAGCCTGAGGTGATAGGCTCAGAAAATGGGTCTGGGCTATGCATTTTTGTCCGTATATTCGTATGAGGCAAAGGACTAGGAATGAAATCAACTAGTTAGATAACAAAATATTACTTAAAAAATAAAAGCAGTTCGCAACAATGCCAGACAATTTAATGGTCCTAATTAAAAAAAATCAAAAATATTTTTTGTTTATGCACCATAATACACTTTACAAGTATGTACGTAATCAGGATTAGCTCAAATTGCACTTCACAAGTATGTACGTAATCAGGATTAGTTAAAATGCTTTCAATTTCACTTAGTAGCATTAATAACCATTGGTGTTGATGTCATTAATCAGTACATGTAGTTTAGAGTCCCTACTAGGAAGCTTGAGGTGACACCATGACAGGCTGAGGCAATGGGTCTGTACTCTATGCACTGCTTTGTATATGTTTGAATGAGACAAAGGACTTGGAATGAAATCTAATGCCAAATTACTACTCTAGTAAATAAAACTAGTTGTTG
>NW_003547832.1:9606-11311 GCF_000090795.2 Amphimedon queenslandica | reverse complement strand
TAAAACTAGTTGTTGTAAACAATACTAGCATATTTCATTGTCCCAATCTTATATTTAGAAAAATTAAAAATATTTTGGCTTTGTGCATCATTATACACTGCACAAGTATGTATGTATCAGGATTAGCTCAAATGCTATCAGATTCACTTTGTAACGTAGATAACCATTGGCATTGATGCCATTAAGGAGTACGTGTAGTTTAGTGTCACGACTAGCAAGCCTGATGCGACAGGCTCAGACAATGGGTCTATAATCTATTCACTGCTGTTTGTCTATTCGAATGAAGCAATGGACTGTAAATGAAATCAACTTGTTAGATGTGCAAAAACTACTCTAAAAATAAAAATTGTTGTTCTAAATAATACTAGCTCATTTCATGGTCCCTATTTTAAATTAAAAAAAATTTTTGGCATCGTGATGAATTATATGCTGCACAAGTGTGTATGTAGTCACAGTTTCCTCAAATGCTATCAGATTTACTTTGTAGCATAGATAACCATTGGTTTTGATGTCTTTAATGTGTAAATGTAGTTTAAAGTCCCTACTAGCAAGCCTGAGGTAAAAGGCTCAGCATGGGCATAGGCAGACTAGGAAAGGTCAAGGAAGGAGAAAATGGTGGGCAAGTGAAGCGTGCTGAAATTTTGACCACACTGCCTCTTTGCTGCTCGAAACATGGCGATTTTGCATTGTCAAACATGCATCATGCATACATACACTAATATTATTGTTTTATTGTAATCAGTTAGGAGAAATTTTTTGAAATGGTGGCTTTCAAAAAGCCAGTTAACAAAAAAATGAGGAGGAAACTCGACTCTGAGGATGAGGAGGAAGATCACTGGAGTTCTTGTGAGGGACAGCCAACTTGATGACTACCTCATTCAAGCAGTCCCTGAGCTTGAAAGACAAATCTCTTTCTATAATGATAGGTGCAAACTGCATGGAATGATACAAGATTGACGTTTGCTTGCCATTTAATTCAATAATTAACTTGGGTGTGACTTATGTTTAACTTGACATCATAATTCATAACTAGAATAAAATGGCTGCTGCTAGAGCTCTGGCTCTCAGCTTCTTCCTCACTCCTCAGGCTAAGTGAGTCACAGACTGACAGTATAGTTCCTGTGTCCAATTACACTTGTGGTAATGATAGTCTGACAGTCTCACTCACAGTGACACACTCAGTCTTGCCCAATCACCTTGCCCAAGCTTCTGCCCTCACTGTCCTTACCCACAGGTCAGCTCACAGAGTCAGGTTGGGCACTGCCCCTACATGCCTGACCCTGCCAAGGCTTATGAGGCTCAGGCATTGTATATAAGCTCTATGCACTGCTGTGTGTATATTCAAATGACGCAATGCACTTCGGAGGAAATCAACTTGTTACATGTCATAGTACTACTCAAAAACTTAAAACTTGTCGTTGTAGACAATACCAGCCCATTTCATGGTCCTATATTTTATTTTAAAACAATAAAATATATGTTGGCTTTGTCCAACATAATACAGTGCAAAAGTATGTATGTAGGCAGGATTAGCTTAAATGCTTTCAGATTCACGTTGTAGCATAGATAACCATTGGTATTGATGTCATAAATGAGTTCTCAATGTTTATCTACTATTCCAAATGAACCTAGTGGCTTTTGAGCCTTCCGAGTCTGTGAATTTGAACATATGTGTATTTACTGTGTTACTAAAGTTTAAAAATTG
>NW_003547832.1:4133-9596 GCF_000090795.2 Amphimedon queenslandica | reverse complement strand
TGCATTAGTTCATTGACAGTGCACAAAATTGCATAGTGTATTAAGTCATGACTTGACCAAGATACCTCAGGCTTCACTTAAAAGGCTTTTTCTCATCTAATTTCCCAAATTTGAACACATCTTGTGTTATTAAGAATTAATATTTTTATGCATTTTATAAACTTTAGTAGAGGCATTCTCTGATGGTAAAATAAATATGTTTAGTACCAATAAATGTAATAATTTCAGAGGGCATTTTAGTCTCCCAGGGACTTGATTTGTCCACTACTACTGTCATATTGTACTCTGTGTGCCTTTCCTGTTGAGCAATGACTGGTCTAAGATGCTTAATGATTCATTGTATGGACTTTTTTTAGCAATTATGTATATACCCTCCCCCGTACATTTTTTCATTAATTTGTTGTGAAGCATTTATATGTACAATGTGTTTATAAATCTAGGGGCGTGGAATTTCTCAGTGCCATGAGAAAATGGAAGTATGGTCTCTGTGATGTAGCGTTACGTGGTGCTCCTTATTCTTTGTCACTAACTTTTGCTTAAATGATTCAGAAATTGAGTGGTACTTGACCATCTTACTTTCAATAAGCTTAAGAGACTCTACCAGCTTAGCAGTAACTGAAAAGTGGCAGCTACACTTTTGTGACAGCACTGTGTCATAAAGGAAACATTGTATCATCAAGAGAGAAAAAGCACGATCTACATGAGACATTAGCTAGACCTGTGCAAAGTCCTGGATCTTGTAAGAGAGTCATAATTAAAGTAGCAAGTCCTGTAGCACTGCCAACCCTTGGCTTTACCTGTCTATATCACTAAAAAAGGACTGGGGGTGTGGCTTAATTGTTTTCATTAAATTAATAAACACCCACACAATTAATGACTAACGTGACAATCTCACCATAGCAAAAGCAACAAACGATTTGAAATTGAAGTTCTTGCTTTTCCATAGTGCTAATGGTATTTCCTATTGTTTTCTTATCTTAAATGACAAATTGCTCTCAGATGATAGTGTGTGATTATTGCAATGACCTGGTGGAGGACATAAACAAGCATGTGATGAAGCATAGGAAACTCAGCTGGTTGAAGAGGGTCATGCTGATTAGGAGAAGCAAAACAAAGAGGTAATTTTATTAAGTTTGTTGGTTATTCAGTACTCAAATATCTTTTTGAAGTGTCGAGAAAGCTGCATCATCAAAGTATCATTCCCCAGCTTTAGACACTGATGGTAAGCTTTTCTTAATACCAGTACGTACATTCTTGCTTTGCAATCTTTACAGAAGGAACAATTCACTGTCAGGTTACAAATGGTGCATTTTTAACAATGGTATACATGTACATGAAAGTGTCTTTGTGACAGGTTTTGATGACTCAACAGAGAAAGGTAAAGCACAAAATGCATTGTACATATTATAGTCTAACAAAGTGTATTCAGAGAAAGATTCACATGGCTTAACTTCACTTCCAATTGAAAGTAAGCTTGTGTACAAGTATATGTTTACTAATCTATTGCTGTACAGTAATAGTTATAGATCATCCATCTGAAGGAGGAAAATATTTTTCATCATACATAAATTCTTATTGTAGAGCAGGAGACATGAGAGTCTTACACGATACTGAAGGTGAACTTGTAAACAAATTCTACATGGACATGTAATTTATTGTACATTTTTAGTATCCAACAATCATTTCCCAGCTTCAGACACTGATGGTAAGCTATTTATAACACAAATACGTACATTCATGTATTGCTTTGCAGAAGGAAATATTGCTTCAAAAAATAGAGAAGGTAATATTCATTAAAAATCAACACAAATGCAATATACATTTATAACAGAACCAGAAAGTACACTTATGTCACTCTACATAGATGTACTACTGAAGAGATTGACACTAAAGCTATATGAGTACGTATAATAGTTTTTTCTACATCTGTATGCACACACTGACATGAAACATACTAAAGCATAGGTGATATATGTAAATGTGCATCTATTGCAGCATGTATATGTACATGTGTTTTACAATTTCTTGTTATTACTATAAATTATAGGAGACTTTAGGATTAAGAAACTTAAACTTTTTCTGCTGAGAGGTAGTTACTGACATTTGTCGATCGTTAGTAATGTTCTTTAGAATATCAACTGCAACAAGCAAGACACCTGTCTCATTGCCTAGCAAAGGAAAATGAAAGCTTTATGCAAAGACAATATACTGAAATGAGTACGGGAGATCTGTGATACTGGACCATGTTACAGTAAATGAGAGCCCTGACTTAAGAAACTACTCTCTGTTAGTTGCCAGTGTTTTGCAGTGTTTATTAATAGAAGTTGTTTTCTCTGGCCCCTCCAAGAAGAAGAGCGTCGTCAGGGCAGAGTTTTGCCATTATTGTCAAACTAATGCCTTTCAGTGAAAAACTAGACATATAAGAATCTCGCCAACAGGATCATGTTCTTGCAATTTTAGAGCATGTTGCGAGAGAGGTTGGACTAGGCCCATTGGGGTTAGTCAGAAAGGCTACTTCGATTGCCCATTTAGTTGATTATCTAAAGGAAGAAGAGACCAATAAGGAGGATTACTGCAAGTAGTAATACAAATGGTATTATGTGCATGAAGTTTACATAAATAGGTTGTGTAAGTTTGGGGACAAACTCAAAACATTCGTAAAAACGTGTAACAAGGAGAGGAAAAGGCTTGAGAGAGAAAAGACAGATATGAGACTTGGAGGGGGAGTTGAGGAATATGGTGATGAGGTGCTAAAGTTCCTTGATGGAATAACAATGAATGCAAACGTTTAGGAAATAAGGAATCAAGGTGTTATTGATGAAGAGCAGACAATTATTTTGAAAATAGTGGCAATGTGCAGGTGAAAAACATTGCTGGCACCAATTTTAGGTAGATATTTTGCATCAAATTAGGCTGATGTATGGCAACTATCAAAGGTCCGATGCCATTAAGAACATAGAGAGGAAAGAATTTAAAGAAAGGCTGAAATCAGAACAGTTTGATGTTTTAAAAATCACAAGACAACTCATTATGGCTCTGCCAAGTTGTATGTGAAAAACACACTATTGATTATAGACAAGTAAGTAAAAAAATTGATGTGAAAAGTGTAAAAACATGTACATGTAGATATCTTAAGTATTCTCCTGAAAGTAGATATTTGTTTGTATCCTGATGTGGGAACAAAATCGTGAATCTGCACAAGGAATTGCACAATCTTTTTTCCCAAATTGGAAATTACTATTTCACCAACGTAACACCAAAACAGTCCACTTCCAGGGTGAAGCTGGATGAAAATGAACAAATGTCTATAAAGCTCTCGCAAATGATGGACCATTTGATCCATACACATAGAGCCAAATATACACAGCCAAAGAAGCAATTGGAGCTTATAAGTCATTAAAAGATTGTTGGCAGAGCCAAAAATTAAAAAGAATGGTAAAGAGGAACAGCTTGCAGTAAAAAGGAAACGCAAATGGACAGCAGAGGAGAGAAAGGAAGTTGAGAAAATAATTGACATAAAGGAAATGAAATTCACAAAATTGATTGAGGTCAAGGAAGATTTTAATAACAACAAAGTCCTGAAAAAAGGACATTTAAAATATTTTAGACAAGTTAAGAAAGATACAGAAATCAAATATTTTACTGCTTAACTACATGTATATTCTGAAGAACAAGTGTCAAAAAATAAGTTAACAATGTAGAGGTAAGATGATCATCATGTAAAGTGTCTCGAACCTACTCTAGAAACTAACATAGTTTTACTAAACAATACTACAACATCTCATGGTGCCTACATAGCTAAAGCACATGGTTAACTCCAATGTTATCACATTGAAATTATAGTGTAGATAACCTTTAGTAATGATGACACCAATGAGTTCACTCAAATGCCATCAGATTCACTCTGTAGTATTGATAACCATTGTTATTGATGTCATTAATGTGTACATGTAGTTTAGAGACATTACTAGCAAGCCTGATGAGACAGGCTCAGGTAATAGGTCTGTGCTCTATGCAGTGCTGTGTATATTCCAATGAAGCAATGGACTGGGAATAAAGTCAAATTGTTAGATTTCTAAATGCTACTCTTAAAAATCAAACTAGTTGTTCTAGCCAATTATGGTCCCTCAATTAAATTATGAAGTAATTTTAAATATTTTGGCTTTATGCACAATAATACACTGCACAAGTATGTATGTAGTGAAGATTAGCTAAAATGCTATCAGATTGACTTTGTAGCACAGATAACCATAGGTGTTGATGCCATTAATGAGTACATGTATTTTAGAGTCCCTACTAGAAAGCCTGAGGTGAAAGGCTCTTGCATTGGCTCTATGCTGCATGCACTGCTGTGTGTATATTGGATTGAAGCAATGGACTGGGAATGAAACAACTTGTTAGATATCTAAATGCTACCAGAAAATATTGAACAAGTTGATCTAAACACAATACTAGCCCATTTCATTATCCCAAATTTGAATTTTAAAAAAATTAAATATATTTTGCCATCTTGCTCTAAAATACACTGCACAAGTATCAATGTAGTCAGAATTAGCTAAAATGCTTTCTGATTCACTTTGTAGTGTAGATAACCATTGGTATTGATGTCATTAATGAGTACATGTAGTTTAGAGTCTGTACTGGCAAGCCTGATGTTATGAGGTCAGGCAATG
This sequence comes from Amphimedon queenslandica, assembly GCF_000090795.2. NCBI lineage: Eukaryota > Metazoa > Porifera > Demospongiae > Haplosclerida > Niphatidae > Amphimedon > Amphimedon queenslandica. Next base: position 4,923 of record NW_003547832.1, on the reverse strand, counting down.
TGTAGATGCTCTATGCTCTGCTGTGTGTATGTTCCAATGAAGCAATGGACTTGGAAGGAAATCAACTTCTTAAATGCCAAATTTTACTACTGTAAAAAAATAGTTCTAAACAATAATAGCCCATTTCATGGTCCCTACATTTAACAAAAAAATCAAAAATATTTTGGCTTTGTGGACCATAATACACTGCACAAGTATGTATGTAGTCAGGATTAGCTCAAAAGCTATTAGATTCTTTTTGTAGCCTAGATAACCAATGGTATTGATGTCATTAATGTGTGCATGTAGTTTAAAGTCTCTACTAGCAAGCCTGATGCAACCAACTTAGGCAATGTGTCTATGCTCTATACACTGCCGTGTGTATAAGCAATGGACTTGGCTGGAAATCAACTTGTTACATGTCAAAATACCACAATAAACAATAAAACTAGTTGTTCTAAACAATACTATCCCATTTCATGGTCAATACCTTAAACGAAAACAAATAAAAAATAAATTGTTTAATAATACACGGCACCAATATGTATGTAGTGAGGATTACCTCAGATGCTATCAGATTCACTTTGTAGCATAGATAACCATTGGTATAGATGTCATTAATGAGTACAAGAAGTTTAGAGTCCATACTAGCAACACTGATGTGACAGGCTCAGGCAATGTGTCTATGTTCTATGAACTGGTGTCTGTAAATTCGAAAGAAGCAATGGAATGGGGAGGAAAATAACTTGTTATAATATGTCCCAACTGAAAATGGACCGGAAGTGGAAGCAGCTGCATTGAAATTTGAAAA
>NW_003547832.1:0-2772 GCF_000090795.2 Amphimedon queenslandica | reverse complement strand
GAGATAACCATTAGTATTGATGTCATTTACGTGTACATGTAGTTTAGAGTCCCTACTAGCAAGCCTGAAGTGACACGCTAAGACAATGGGTCTTTGCTCTATGCACTGCTGTGTGTATATTCAAATAAAGTAATGCACCGGGAATGAAGTCAACTAGTTTGATGTAAAAATACTACTCTAATAAATAAAATTAGTTGTCCTCAACAATACCAGCCCATATCATTTTCCCAATTTTATTATTTAAATAGAATAAAAAATATTTTGGCTTTGTGCTCAACAATATAGCGCACAAATATGTATGTTGTCAGGATTGGCTCCAATGCTATTGGACTCTCTTTGTAGCGTGATAACTATTGGTAATGATGTCATTGCTGTGCACATGTAGTTTAGAGTCCCTGATGTGACCAGCTTAGGCAATGTGTCTATCTTCATTAATTTACACTGTAGCACATGCATAGAACATGCTCACTCACAAGTACTACACACTGCAACTTTCAAATAAAAATAATAAGCTGCTGCAATCCAGTCTGCTACAGAGAAACTAATAAAGGAAGATTGGAGATGTTTGAGGTAAGGCATAACACACGTCATCTATGATAATAGAACTCTCAGTTTACACAAAACAGTTGGATCATGTTTTGTTATGTGGCTCTTTGTGTAAACAAATCCTTCATGGTTCACTGAACCTTGTAGGCTTGTCAAGTTTCTTCGAGGTGGCTATAAAAACATTACACTTTTTCATTTTTTTCTTCGAGATGATGGTTAGAGCAGTCTGGAGTGTGTCATGTAATACAACTTTCAAAAGTGTCACAGAGCAAGGCTTAAGGGAAAGCAAAGAACCTCTTGGTAAATTTCTCATCTTACTACAATGCCATTGCTGTTATGTAAATGTAGATTTTGTAACAGTTGAAATCATCACAGGCATGGAATTGGGTGTCTTTGCAAAGACAGATAATAAGGCAAAGACATTCATTGCAGAGTACAAGGGTGAACTGTTAAAGTGGAGGCTGCTAGGAAGGTGGACCTGTACAGATGGATGAAGCACGTCAAGTTTTTTCCACTAGAAATAACTGCAGAATTCCAATTAAAAAAAATCGTGGATTAAGATATGTGACACAACAAATGCCATTGGCACTATCTAAGCCACGCTGTAATTGTGTGGGAGTTATTGTACAAAATAAAGTAGCCATTATCTCAGAAAAGAAGGTGACTAAGGGGATCAATTGACATGGGACTACGGATTCAGGTTAAGGGATCTCCCTTAGCTAAAGACTTACTTCTCAAATATCTCTTTGCCTGACAATTCGTTGTAGAACTACAAGGTAATTACAATTAATAAAAAAGCAATAACCATGCCTCTTTTTAGGGCAAACACGTGCATTTTACAGAAAACCACACCTTGGCAGAAATTGGTATTAAATAATAATTAGTGGTAAAATAGAAACCATAGGAAACAATAGAGAAGTGAAAGAATGCTTTGTCAGCACTTTGATGTAATTGCTACTGAACACATTTCTTTTTATTTTGCAAAATTTTAAGTATTTGCTGATGATATGGAGTGTGTAAAGGCAATGAAACTGGTTGTAGTAAATGCAGCAGCTAAAATCTATGTAGGTGCAAGCAGTTTAGGCACTTTGGAGCACTTTTAAGTGAATGGAATAGAACTTGGAGGTCTACTGAGAGCTCTTGGAAAGCACAAAGATACTTGATGAAAAATGATCAAAATGGCTGATTGGGTGTGGTCAAGAGAGTGTGGCATCCAAAAGTGGATTTGATTTGAGTGATTTTCATAAGAACATAAATCATTCAAAAAGTTGTTGAAAAGACAAATCTTTACGAATTTCGTTGTGTAAGGCAAAGGGATAATCTGACAATTATTATTTTGCTTTTATTTTACTATGGATTTGTCTAATGACTAGAATTGCTATCAACAAGACTACGTACAAGATTCAGAAACGGAGAAAAGTTCATTGGATTCTTTGGTCTCGTTTTGCAACAACAATACCAGTAAGCAATAGTAGTAGCAGCTAGAATTGTTGTTTCAGTTTATATTTGGGGTCATTTTCCTCTGCTTTTCTCTCAGGTTTTTGTGTTTTGTTCTTTTGATTATGATTACATGTTTTTTTAATTGAAATCTTAGTTTTCAAGAGTACTTAGTAGCATTGGTTTTTATTGTATTTAGTAGTTTTTAGTCCCATTAACTAAACAAATTTATACCGATCTCCTGCCAGTCTTATATATAATGAAAACAAGCGTAACAGGGTAAAAAATATTCCTATAATTGATTTCACCACCTTGCAAGTACAACTTGGTCATTAGTAAGACTTATAGAGGTTCTCTCTACCTTATAATGCTTTCAGAGAAGTCTTTAGGCAGTATCTCTATGCTCTCTTGCTGTTAGAAAGCTCTTAACTTTGTCCCATGTGTAAGCCGCCATTTTGTTTGCCGTGACCACACCCACACACGTAAAGGAGCGTGGCCGGGTGGTTGCCAAGGCTTTTTATTTCTCCAATACAACGTGTATAGAAGAAATGTAAGTGTGAACATACAAATAATTATATATATATATACATAGAGCGACGGTGAATTCAATTATAGGAACGACCTGGGGGCTTCGCCCCCATGTCGTTAAAAACTCAAGTTTTGAGATATACTTAGAATTTTGGGATATGAATATCATTAACTCTACTTCACTTAACTAGTTTTTAGTCCCTAGTACCTAAACGAACACATTCCCATTGTTTTAGCCACTCCTATTTTGTCAAATTTAAT
>NW_003547831.1:6879-13456 GCF_000090795.2 Amphimedon queenslandica | reverse complement strand
AATCATCCTGTCGCCTCTCGTTACCATAGAAACAGACCCCTCCCACCACATACCCACAATAACCACACCTCAAGAACACCTGAAGGACCTCACAGGAACCAGAGGAGGAGGGGAACAGGACGAGGGTATTAATGATGATGAGAGTGTTGATGATTGGGACGACTGTGGGTTGGAGGAGATGCTTCAAAATGAGGAAGCGTCTAAACTGTTTGAGAGCATATGCTTAGAGCAAGAGACCCACCAGATTAACAGGAGTAGTAGAGACACTGACGGTCAGTGGATTGGAGAGGAGACTGACTGTATGATAATGGATAATGAAGGAGGATCAATGTCTACTGGTGGAGATGATCAATATACTGGTAAATAATACACTTCTTTGCTTATTTATTTGTTGTTTATTGTTTTTGTTGTTCAGATATTCCTCCTCCTACAAAGGATCATGTTGATAAACTGAAGGAATCGTTTGGTCACTCGAATTTTAAAACGTAAGTTAATTAATGAGACATTGGAATCAAAAATTGATTTAATTTTTTCATATCATAATAATTATTCTAATTAGTGAGCAGTGGAGGATCATACACTCTATACTGAAGGATAGGAGGGACACTTGTGCTGTCATGGCAACAGGTCAGTCAACTAATAGTAATTACATGTACTGTATGCAGTAATTATAATTGACATCATTCTAACGCCTACTGTAATGTATTTTTCAGTCGCGAATTGTACCAAATTTGGAAGTTGATCATTGACTAAATTTTTTATTAATCACTACTTATAGTACTTATTAATGAAGAATTCACCCAAATTAGTAATTAAATGTTCACAGTACTAGAATATTGGGAAATAGCATTAGTAATGATTGTAACACTATCAATCTTCTTGATCTGTGTTTGGAGGTGGTTGATTTCTATTCTCAAGCTTTCTTTTAACAGCCGCTACAATCCCTGTAATAATGGCTGCGATTCCACCACCAATCACAGCTCCTGCTGCTCCTCCTATTATATTCCCTGTTACTGGTACAACTGTCCCTGCTGCTCCACCTATTGCTCCACCCACCATTGCTCCAATTGCAGTAGTACCACTGACAGCTCCTGCTTTCATTAACAATATTCGATATTTTGCTATTAATTTGAGGAAATTGCCAGCATCTTCACTGCTTCATTTGATGCATTTATTCCACAGTTCTTTTAACCAGTCGTCAGTTGTTGGTAGTTGTCTCTCGTCCTCATCTCCAGCGATACAGAATGGTATTTCATCAATGGTCTCCTTCTCCAATGTGGGGCTAAGGAATCCATGAACATGTCCTTGGAAATCTTCTATCTCACTTTTTATTATCTCGGCTTTGTTGGGTAATTTTTTAATATTTTTTAGCTGAAGGAATGCATTTGCAAACGTCAGTACAATCACTGATCTATCCCACATTTCTCGTCTCAAGTTTTCTCCAAGAACTTTGAACATCTTCCTGACTCCTTCGTCTGCTCTGTGATTCATTTTCACACAGATCAGTATTAGATCAAACTTATTGGATTGTGCAATCTCTTTAACAATGCTATTGCCACTCTTCCCTCTTGTATCACTGAACCCAGTAGTATCATAGACCTTCAACTGTATTCCTTCATAGGCTCCTTCATGCACTTTAACTTCAGACGTTACTGCTCCTGCTCCATGACCAACTTTAGCTACAGTGTCTCCCAGTAAAGCATTGATGAGTGTTGATTTACCAGCTCCAGTGGGACCAATCACTAATATATTGACAGGATCTTCTCTTTGACTCAATCTTTGTATGGCATCTTGTATCTGCTTCTCTTCTTTTTCATTGAAATTACTATTATATTGTTCAACTGATTGAATGGAACAATTGTTTTCAGTAGGGCCCTGACAGCTAGCCATTGTATCAAATAATGATGAAGGGCTTTACCAATTACCACGATACCTTATGAGTTCATTTCCTCTTATTGGTTACTCTAATGTTGTGCTAATTACTATTATTAGCTGACCTATCTATTATCAAGAGTACCATTCTTGTAATAATTATGCTGATATAGCTCTATAGTGTATTAGTATTATTATAGTTTATGTTGCATTAGTATTAGATTCTATTGTCATGAGTGTATAGGTTACTAATCATCTCTATACCATATAGGGCATAATGTTTGTGGGACGTAAATTTTGCAAAATCTACGAAAATTCGAATTTGCGGATTTTAATTTCACGAATTCTACCATGTGTGCCATGCAGGTACTGTATTAAATTGAAATTTACGGATTTTATTTTCGCAAATTTACTTTATCCGCGAAATTTGCATCCAGTGAAATTATGCCCTATATGGTATCCTTCAACCTATACCTTCCCCTCCCAGTCTGTGCTACCTACCCCACAATCCAGCATTGTTGCTTTTCTCTCAGTTATTATTGTTCGTAGCTAGTCTTTCATTTTTATTTTTAGTAATGATTTTATAGTTTTATGAAGTGCTTTTCTTTTTTAATGAGATTTATTAGTTTTATTCCCTTTAATCCAATCAGTCACATTAATAATACATTCACATTCATTAGTACCAGGTCCAGTATTATACAATAAACATGAGTCAGCCAGCCCCAGTATCACTAGTTACAGTTCAATTGTGAGGACAGTCAGTGAATAGATACAATGAACTGAAGGTGAGTATCCTACACTATCAATGGAGACTAGTGATGAGTTAAGAGCACTCAGTACTAGGAGGATCATGTTATGTATTAGTAATAGGAACTGCTGGGACTGGTGAATCAACACTAGTCAATGGATTGTTGGGTAGGAAGGTAGCACAGACTGCATGGAAGGGGAAGGCACTTTAGTTACTCGTGAGGTTGTAACGAGGTAGTGTTACTAAGTAGGATTCACTTCAATTATAGTATTGTCCCTGTGCTATAGTACATGGTACATGTTACTCCTACTACATACACTAATTGTAATTGGTATATTCTAGTGTCTACTACTGTAACATATTTTTCCGCAGTTGTGAATTGTCACCATTTTGAATTTGATCTTTAATTATTAATCACAAAAATCAAAACTGACTAAGTAAATGCTCACAATCAAAGAGTAGGGAACAGCAACACAAATAACATTCAGTATTAATAATAACAATAACAGCATTAAGTATCATGTACAAGTAGACCAGTTCACTTCTTTTGTTCTGTGTCTGGAGGTTGTCCCTTCTTCTTACGTTTCATTACTACCACACCTGAAATGGTAGCTCCTATTCCAGCACCAATCACAGCTCCTGCTGCTGCTCCTATTATATTCCCTGTTACTGGTAGTACTGTCCCTGCTGCTCCGCCTATTGCTCCACCCACTACTGCTCCAGCTGCAATCCCACCATAAATAGGTCCCGCACTTATTAGCATTATTCGAAACTTTGCTAACGATTGAAGGAAACTACGGGCGTCCTCACTGCTTCGTCTAACACATTGATCCCATAAATCTTTTATCCAGTCCTGAGTTGTTGGTAGTTTTAGTTCATCATCATCTCCAGCGATACAGAATGGTATCTCATCTGTGCTGCTAAAGAAACCTTGAATGTGTCCTTTGAAGTATTCTATCTCTTTTCTTAATATATCTTCTTTGTTGAGTTCTTTCTTAATATCTTTTAGCTGAAGGAATGCATTTGCAAATGTCAAAACAATCACTGATCTATCCCACATTTCCTTTTTTATGTTAGCTGCAAGAACTCTGAACATATCTTTAACTTTTTCATCTGCTCTGCTATCCATTCTGATACAGATCAGTATCAGATCAAACTTTTTAGCTTCAGCAATCTCTTTGACAATGCTATTGCCACTCTTCCCTCTTGTATCACTGAACCCAGCAGTATCATAGACCTTTAACTGTATTCCTTCATGTTCTCCTTCATGCACTTTAACTTCAGACTGAACTGATGCTGCTCCATGACCAACTTTAGCTACAGTGTCTCCCAGTAAAGCATTGATGAGTGTTGATTTACCAGCTCCAGTGGGACCAATCACTAATATATTAACTGGATCTTCTCATTCGCTTAATCTTTGTACAGCTTCTTCTATCCTTCTCACTTCTTCTTCGTCTAAATTAGTATTACTTGTTCCCTCAACTAATTCCATAAATTCAGGCTTCTCCAATATGCTGTTTTCTCTTGGACGATAGTTTTTTTCAGCCATTGCCTTGACTTTGTTTTTTGTAACTAGGTAACACAAACCATGAATAATGATAACTAACCAATCAGATTACAGGTTATGAATATTGAAGCTTCAAAATTATTGGGCGATGGCCTTACAGTTGAAGCAGAAGAATTGCATGTCTGAGTGGGACTAGAAGGTGTGGCCAGGAGGTGGACCCTTTAATGTTTTACATTCTTCTAGTAATATTAAAATATTGTACTACTTTTAGTGGGTACCGTAAATCTTCTAAAAATTTAACACTCTAACTTCGTCAAATTAAATAATTTTTTCCAAATTTTCACAAAATTACCTCTAATTATTTGATTATGCAAAATTACTGGCTGAGTATTCTAATTTCAACATAATCCTCTTATTTTGGCTCATGATTGACCACGTGCTTCAGTCTACCTTACCAAGCAGCTGAGACTTTGCAATGACCCTCCCTCCAATTTAGTCAATAAAAATTATTTAAAAGTAAAAGAACATTTTTAACCTCTAATTTTTCAATATTACTGATTTTAAAGTGAATTTAATTTGCCGAATTTTTAGAAGATTTACGGTATGTTACTATTATGCCCTTTTGGTAGTCACTACTTATTTATAGAAAATTTCACAAATATAAATGCTGATATAACAATAATAATGTATCAGTATATTATAGTTTATAGTGCATTAGCATTAGATTCTATTGTCATGAAAAAAACTATACTGGTAACGTACATGGCCATATTACAATTTTTGTTTTCAAGTTTTTAATTTTTATTCGAGCGACTATAACAATATAATGATGACTAACTGCTTTCTTTAATTTACTACTTCCCTTATAATAGTTATACATTTCACATTCTCATTGCCATAAATTGTTACTATCTCACTGTCATCTTCTGCTTCTTCTTCTATAGCTGTAGACTAAGCTTCAGCCATACTAGCAAAATAAGTGTTTGTCTGCACTCTTGATACACACTAGCCATGAATAATAGTAACTGACCAATCAGATTACAGACTATAAATATCATACATAAACTTCAAAGAACATTATACGCTGATGTAGCATTAATTATTACTAAACACAGCTCAGTTACTATAATGTCTCAGTCTCTCACTAAGTATAACCATAAAAGCAGACACTCCCCCAGTAGCAATATTTAGCTCCAATACCAGCTCCTATTGAAGTATATACCTACCATAGGTACAATATAGACCCAATGACTCCTGTAACCTCCACCTACTGCACTAGCCACTATTACAAACTCTCTCAGTACTAGTCTGAATTCTTTTAAAAATCAAGTACATCAAGACTACATTTAGCAATGCATTCCTCCAATAGATCAACCAGCCAGTTCTTGGTTGGAAGCTACGAATTTGATAATTGAACTTTGTGACTTGATCTTTTAAATCATACTTTTAGCAAGAGGGCTCTTATTTTTGATGCCGTCCAAATTAATGAAGACATAGCAATAGTAAGTACAACTGATCTGTTCCACATCTCCTCGGTTAACATCCAGCTATCTAATGTTTAAAACATTGAGCAAAGATCACCAGTAATTCCTAGAGTACATTTAAACTGACCTACCTCCTCCTCCCCCTCCCAGTCTGTGCTACCTTCCTACCCCACAATCCATTGGCTAGTGTTGATATACCAGTCCCAGCAGTTCCTATTACTAATACATTAACATGATCCTCCTAGTACTGAGTGCTCTTACTCTTAGTCTCCATTGATAGTGTAGGATACACACCTTCAGTTCATTGTATCTATTCACTGACTGTCTTTACAATTGAACAGTAACTAGTGGTACTGGGACTGGCTGACCGACTGATGTTTATTGTATAATACTGGTACTAATGAACGTGAATAATGTGACTGATTTGATTAAAGGGAAAAGAACTAATAAATCTTATTTTAAAATAATGGTAAAAATTTTAAAAAAGATTTTAAAAACAGCCTAAAATATAAAATCATTAATAAAAATAAGAAAAATGAAAGACTAGCTACAAAACAATAATAACTGAGAGAAAAAGAATAATAACTGAGTTACTAAACTGAAATATAAAATCACACGATAGACACTACCCATAAAAGTTAAAACAATGATATAATGGATTAACAGAAACAGTGCAATAAAAATTTTGTCTTTTTAAATCAAACTTTATTACACAAAATGACTTAACCTCTTGATTATTATGATCTTTTCTTATTATACTGGTAACATAAATGGCCATTTCAGAATCTTCATTCTCAAGTTTGTATTTACCATTACGCAAGCGACGATAACAAGTATAACGATGACTAACTGCTCCCTTTAACACACCATAATCTCTATAATAGTCATATATTTCACATCTTGGATGGTGGTACCTGAATCCACTGCTTGAGAAGACATAACTTGCACCAACAGCATTTAAAAACT
>NW_003547831.1:2211-6869 GCF_000090795.2 Amphimedon queenslandica | reverse complement strand
AAGTTCCTTTCTTGTATTGGAAGAGATTGCCAAGTTTTTAAAAGCTAAGGGCCAGATAATGTTGCCACATGGTGGATCACGTGATGTGGTAAGTATACTGGAGTATGCGGATTGTGACTTTGAGCAAATACGCCCTCATGCAGTAGTCTTCTATAGGGCCGTTCGATACTCTCTTTATATATTATAATACTCTTGCTACCACTCACTGACTGATAATAACGAGACACCAAAGGTGCGTGGCCTCGCCCCTAAAGCTGCTTGGGATGTGTTATGCTTAGCTAGCCTAAGCCAGTATATTTCAAATGATATAGATCAAAAGTGCTGACAGCCTGGACTAAGCACTGAAGTGTGAAAAGTATGATGGGACTCTAGAATCCCAAAAATTGGTAAAACATGTTCATAAATTCCTATTAGCATCTCAAGATTTATCACTTATTTATACACTATATTTATACTTATTGCACTCTCATTTTAAAAACATCATGGGTTTCATAACCACAGCTATTGTTGTGGCCACAATCTATCAAAAACATGCTATGCAAAAAATTAGAAAGTGTGCTTTTGAGGCCAAGGGAATATCATAACAGCTAGCTTCCTAGCTGCAGTTACACTTGCTCTGGCATGCTTGCAGAACTGGCAAGCTGCAGGGCCAACTCCCAGCTTGGTCCTGCTTGGAGGCGTGGCATTAATGCAGCATGCAAGACCATGTGAGAGGGAAGCTTCAGGTTTTTTTCTCTTCTTCTAAGCGCTATATCATGTTATAATGGCACAAATACTGTTGCCTAGATAGATTGAGTGACTTAATAGAGTTTAGGATCCTTAGACTAGCCATGGATTAGCGAACTACTGCTACAGCACTTCACTCGGGATGAAATTCGAGTAGCTATAACTCACCAAAAAGAAAGATTTAAAGAGTTCCACACATATTAAATAAATAAATAGTCTTGATCTACTGGGAAAGAGTCTCATTTACATCCAGAGTACTACCGCTATTGCTGGGCATTTTCTCGTGAGTTAAAAAGCTTGTACTACCTAGAGCTGTTCTCGAAACATCTCGAAGCAGTAAAGCAAGACTTTTCCTAACAGAAGAGAAGCTCTCACAGGTTTAGAGCACACGATTGTAAAGATATACATTCTCAAAGACAAAATCTAGCACACAGAATGAATGAATGACAGACAGACAAACTGAGTACCTAGTCCTCGCCTACGCAAAGCTGGGCGAGGCCAATAAGTAGCTAATAAGCAGTGAATAACACTGAATAAGATATTGCATGGTATAATCACATCAGATTCTGATTGTAGAGGGTTAGCATAATCACTGTTAACTTTATCTTTATAACTGGACCAAGGGCAGGGATGATAGGCAGTGACTGGCGTCTTATAATAAACTAATATTGTTCCCTTGTAGCTAAGGTGGTCTTAATGTGAATGGGTGATGACTGAAAAGTTGAGTTTAGTCCCAGTAAGGAACCCTACGATACATGCTCCATTAATGCACCTATGTAGCATCATCTGGACCAGCTTTAGGACACTGTACTACAGTAGAGTCACCCTGCCCCACTGGTAGTGCATAGATATGTAACTGATCATCAGGTGGGGGTATTAGAGGTATAGACACTGCTACTTTGATTAACAATGAAAGAGCGATAGCATTTATCTTCATGTTACAAACAAATGAGATCTTGCAGTGTAAAGATTGCTTGATATTCTTTTTCTTTATATAGTGTAGGTATAACTTAAACTGTCAGTGTAGCTACTAATAACTGACTAATAATTAGTAACTGATAAGCACTGATTCCACTGAATATCAGTAAACAACATATGCATCTACTGATTAGTAACCTATACACTCATGACAATAGAATCTAATACTAATGCAACATAAACTATAATAATACTAATACATTATAGAGCTATATCAGCATAATTATTACAAGAATGTACTCTTGATAATAGATAGGTCAGCTTATAGTATATTAACACAACACTGGAGTAACCATTAAATAACTGTTAACAGGAAATGAACTGATAAAGTGTTGTGGTAATCCCCTTTATCATTATCTGGTACAGTTGAACAAAGTAATAGTAATTTTATTCTTGCATTTGATCATAGTTAGATTTTTAAAAAATAAAGTTGCTCCAAAATTGGGGCAAAAGTCCCTGTACTATAGTACATGTACATGGTCTCAGGCCAAATTTCACCAGAATTGAAAATGAGGTAGTTCTTCATTTTTATAATTTTTTTCCGATACATATACATGTTCTTATGCTGTGTTGAAAGCTTGAACTGATTCGAATCAAATTTGGATTTTAATGAATTTCTATCACCTTGAGGTTAATGGGTCGAAGCCTCCTAAGGTGCTCATGAATTTTAGCCTCTTATTTATTTAATTTAGTATTAAGAGGGGGTTGGTTATAAGAATATCATATTATTGTGAGTGGCGTGCTGTTTGTGTTAAGTGCATGGGACTAAGTGATGATGAGAAATGATGGTTCTATCTTAGCTTTAGTAATTAACTATTGCTTCTATTTTGATTTCTGCCAGTTATGGTTATTGGGTGAATTGACCTAATCTCTATTTATACATCAATTGATATAAATACACTAATACAGTTAAGAAATATCAAAACAGCACATTGGTAAGGCTGAAGGATGGTCAGTCTACACTCAGCTATGGAAGAAGAACCAAAAGATGGCAGTGAGATGACTACAGTCCATGGGAATGAAAATATTGAAGGCAGTGTTGTTTTATCTAAAGAAGTTGATCCTAAGATACAGGAGCTGCGTGCTAGAGGAAGGCCTGTTACTATATTAGTGGTCGGTCCTACTGGCTGTGGTAAATCAACACTCATCAATGCTATGTTTGGGAAGGATCTAGCCAAGGTTGGACATGGAGCAAGAGCCGTTACATCAGAAATAACAGCTTATGAAGGAGAGTACAAAGGCGTTAAGATAAAAGTCTATGATGCCATTGGGTTTGGCGATACTGAAGGCAGAACTGATTCTAATATTTTGTATCAAATTGATGAGCATGAGCATGATAATTATGATCTGATCCTCGTATGTACCAAGCTGGAAGATAGAGCTAATCGTCGCATGTTCGTAGAACTGGCCTCTGTCTTAAATAAAGAAATGTGGGAGAGGACAATTGTCGTATTGACACAAGCAAATCGATTCCTTACACTTGAAAGCACTATGAAGGCAGGCCCAGAGGCTGCAATAGAAGAGAAAATTAAAGAGTACAAATCATGTTGTTAAAATTCTTTCTGTAGAAAAGAAACTTGTTAAAGAAGAAGTATTGCAGGAAATACCATATTGCATAGCTGGTAAAAAAGACGAAAAGAAGTTACCTACAACAGACAATTGGTTGAAAACACTGTGGGGCACATGTATTGATCGTTGCAGCATTGAGACTCGCTCTTTCTTAAAAGCATATGCAAAACACCGTCAAGTCATTGAAGTAGGAGCTGTTGTTGCCTCTGTTGGTGCTGGAACTCTAGCAGGTGCTGGCATTGGAGCTGCAGTTGGTTCTATTATACCTGGACCTGGCACTATAATAGGTGTTGCTGTGGGAGCTGGAGTAGGGGCTGGTGTTGGTGGAATATTGGGGGGAAGTACTTCTTCTACTGGGGTTGCTATGAAGCATATTAGTGATAAGTTTAAAAACAAATGAACTGATGTTAGTAGTTTTATTCTATTTAGCTTGTTTAGTGACATGCAAATGCTTTATTAATATGATTGTTAACAAATTATGATGACATCAAATACATTTTTGTCCTTTCTGGGACTGGTACAATAATCATCAACAGTATAATGGATGAATTAAGTTTAAGTTGACTAGTCAGATTGAAGGTTTGTTATTGCTCCAAATTCAAGCTAAAGTTCCTGTACTATTAGTAACGCGGTAGCGTTACTAGGATTCACCCCCAAACAAATGGCTGCCACGACTTTTGCAGCCTTGCTATACCGGGAAAACGAGCTCCTATGCTTACCAGACTTCTTAGAGGACCTTATCTTGACCAGAGGACTCCAATGGTACCACTAGCGTGGCTCTAGACCTTTTCTGGGAGAAAAATAAAAAATCTGCAAACCGGCCGTTTTGTTCAGCCACCTTTTTTCATCTTCATCATCATCATCATCATCATGATCTCCTGTCAATCCAGTTGTCGGTAGATATCAGGCCCGTAGCCAGGGGGGGTTCGGGGGGTTCGGACGAACCCCCTGTTGTAGCTGCAAAAAAGTTTTAGATTAGCTCTTGTCATGAAGAACAGCACTGCAAAAGCAGGATTAGCATTTTGGCAACAGCGAGAAGCACAGATAGCCATTTTAGCTGAGTCAGCACATGGCTGAGATGCGTAAATTGAGACCACGCCTACCAGCCACGCCCATTTTCGTCTAAATTTTCGCTGCGCGCTTTGCGCGCAGCAATTTCCGAACCCCCTGTTTCAAGTTTCTGGCTACGGCTCTGGATATATCAGTCTTACCTGGTAATAGAAGGCCAATTCTTATACCATTCTACTCCAACAGGGTATGCGCAGGTCCTTGTCCCCTAGAATCATTCTCCAAAAAAGGAAGAAGTGATACTGTGACCAGGGGCGGATCTAGGATTGGATTCTTGGGTGGGCCTTGATGATTTGGGTGTGGTAATTAGTGGGTGT
>NW_003547831.1:0-2201 GCF_000090795.2 Amphimedon queenslandica | reverse complement strand
ATTTTTATTGATACATACACATGTACTTATGCTATGTAGAAAGTTTGAACTGATTCCAATCAAATTGGATTTTTTATGAATTTTAAAAGTTGCTCCAAAAGTCCCTGTACTTGTCTTGCAACACCTCAGCAATTTCTAATCTCTCCCATATCATTTCACTCTTGTGCTCTTATAGCTACAGTTATTATAATGTTACAGATAATTGTATACCTGATGAAGCAGATACTGACTTACTGTCATGTGATTGTTACAATTATTAGTTAATGTTATTCACTTATTCCACGGGAGGGATTATTGATAGTAGTACAAGTCTACATGTACATCTACATAATATCATCCCTTCTATACAATGAATGGTGTATCATTTATAGTACCGTATTTCCTTAAATAAAAGCCCGGGCGTCTATTTCCTAAAATGGTATTTGGATCTCGAAAAAATATATAAAAAATAAAAAAAAATTAGGCCCAGAGCAGGGTTCGAACCCGTGACCTCATGCTTTTGACTTCTGGAACTTCAGGCATTATCCACTAGACTACTGAGTCACTCCTAGGCCTGTGTTGCGTATTTATAGTTAAATTGTATTGCTACCCCGGCGTTTATTCAAATGCGGCTTCTATTTAAGGATTTACGGTATGTTGTTGTCATTCTCTTTTTACTGTTTGATTTATTGTTTAACAAAGGAATATTTTTTGCAAACATTGCTAATCTAATCCAGCCACTCCTCCTCAGTTACAGTTATTATAATGTTACAGATATTTGTACACCTGATGAAGCAGTTACTGGAGTCACAGGGCTACTGGGGATAATGGCTACTGTATTAAATGATAGTGGTCAGTTTGAGGACAAGCAAGTTGAATATCTCCAACCAGAAGATGAGGAAAGTGAGGAAATTAAGCAAAAGATTGAAGCATTGCGTCAAAGAGGAGAGCCTATTAAAATATTAGTGATTGGTCCTACTGGTGTTGGTAAATCAACACTTATTAATAATTTGATGGGAGGTAACGTAGCAAAAGTTAGTCATAGTATGGAATTCAGACAGTCCACAGTTGAAGTACATGAAGGGGAACACAGAGGAGTAAGGATAAGGGTTTACGATACTCCTGGTTCTCATGATTCTAGAGGCAATACCAATTCCTTTTTAAAAAAGATATCAAGGGCAACTTTGATCTTGTTCTCTTGTGTATAAATTATAATGAATGTAGCTGATAAGGGTTTGAAAGAACTTTTATCTGATCTTAAATCTAATTTGCCTATCAAATTATAGAAAGATTTGGTTGTCATATTCTTATTTACAAACACTTTGATTCAAATTCAGTCACTAAAGAAACTGCCAGTAGCTGAGCTAAGCAGCCGTAGAGGAAAAGATTACTGAGTTCAAGCAATACATGTTTTCTTGCATTTCTGGTTGTATTGATTTAGCTACTTTTGATGAATACCATTTTGTACTGCTGCCATGGGACTCATGATGGAGATATTGAGTTTCTGTTAAAAGAGGATTAACTGAAGCCATTGTGGGTATCATGTATTGATCAATGCAGTGAAAGGGCACATCCTTTCTTGAAGGACTTTGCAAAAACCAAGCTTTGTATAGATATTGTTCTTTTAGCTATACTATGCAAAAAAAGTTCAAAACCTGAGGGGCCAGGGAGGTCAAGAGAATCTGAGGGATCAGGAAAATTTGAGGGGTCAAGAAAATCCAACAGGTCAGGCATGTCAAGAGAATGCAAGGGGGAAAGAAAATGCAGGAGGTCAATCGCCGTGTTTTTTAATCTAAATATTTTATCGTTATTTTTGAAATAGTGGACTAGTGGCTAGTTTAACTTTAATTTGTTAACATAATAAGTGTAATAACTATTATAGTTAGTTATTAATATTGAAATAAATTATATAACTAGAAGAGTGTGAAATATTAACCCCCAGTCACGCTATTGTTGTACTGTATGACCTTCCTTGCCATTAGAGAAGTTTTTGGATAGCAGCTTAGTCTTATCTTAATTGCTGACCGTTTGCTGCAAATGAGTAGCATGTAGCGGCCATTTTATTTTATTGTGACCACACCGGCTTTTATTAAAAATTAGGCTATTTAACTTTAATAATAGTTAGATGACCTGTACAAACAGACGCAACTTCACTACAGTGGGCTTCGCTCAATTATTAATGGATCCCTCACTATTAATAACACTAGTGACATAAATAGCAT
>NW_003547830.1:10930-13481 GCF_000090795.2 Amphimedon queenslandica | reverse complement strand
CTATTTGAACACTCTTGGACTGTTCTTGATAATGTTTCCACATTTTTCCATCTTTGATCTCTGCTTGGTCCACTGCAGAATTACAATAAATGAATGATATGTAATGTGTAATGTGTAACATATAAATATGTAAATAATGTATGAAGCACTTACCTAATTCCTCCACACTCACACATTTGTAGTCTGCAATTCTTCTAAGAACATGATAGGATCTCATTACTAATGAAGTTTCTTTTTTTCTACAGCACATAAAGTCTCTGAGAGCAGCGCAACTGTGTGTCTATGAGAAAATGATAATAGTAACACACTCACACAGTTAACCCTTATTTCTCACAGGTTTCCATGACTTTTTTAATTCCGCTCTCAAACTCTCCATCTTCAAATGATTTGCTATACGATTGGCTAAACTAGATGATTTTTCGTCTATTTCCTCCAGCATTACTTCTAGCAACTCAAGACACGAGAGTTTCAATCTATTCAATTTATATTTCAATTTTCTCTTTTCCTGTTATGTACTCATAATACTTATTACATGCATATTAAAATTCTTACTTTATTATCATCATGATAGGAAGTTTGTATCCTCAATATGACATTAATAGATGCAATAACTTGACCTTTATAAGCAATCTCTTGATTAGTATAATTCCCAGTACACATTTCTATCAATGCCTGAACAGCTTTTTGTGCTATATTAATTTTAGTATCATCCCAATGTTTAGAAATGTAGAAAAATATGAAAGAAACTTGATTAACAATATTAGAACCCTATAAAAATACCAAAATTAATTAATGCAAATATTATTAATAAAACCTTATTTCTCATTGCATCTTGCATATCCTTCTGTTGCCAGTCACACAGCAGAATAATAAGATCCAATGCAGCTGCAAAACCCTTTTCTAATTAAT
The DNA here is from genome assembly GCF_000090795.2 of Amphimedon queenslandica. Lineage (NCBI taxonomy): Eukaryota > Metazoa > Porifera > Demospongiae > Haplosclerida > Niphatidae > Amphimedon > Amphimedon queenslandica. The sequence goes on along the minus strand of NW_003547830.1, from coordinate 12,572 downwards.
TTTGATAAAACTAGAAAAATGTAAAATTAGATGCACTTGATTTTAGGATTTCAGTTGAGTCATTCTGGCTATGGTTAGTATTGTACTATAAAGTACATTAATATAAATAATATTGGTTTGATCTTACTTTAATGTGAGCTTCAGCTTCTCTTAGCAATCGATGCACTTGAACTATATAAACATTATCATGAGCCTCACAGCTTGAAATCATCATTTCCTGGACTTTTTTTGGTGCCTCAAGTTCTTTGGGTACCTTTTCAAAGCATTTCAGCAATTCCACAACTTGAAAAATAACTTCATTGTTTTGACTTTGTAGGAGATGAAATATCTATAAAAATTTAGTTTGTAACCAACAATAAAGTGATATCTTACTGTATGTTCTTTATTTGAGAAATCATTAAGGTATAGTATGTTTTTGACAACTTCAACTAGATCCTTTAATTTTCTAAATGTCATGTAACAAACTATAATTTAGACATTTAGTTTACTCTTGACTAAGAGGCTTTTTTGAAGGTGGTATTACTTCCTTCATTACTGTTTGTAGCAAAATAAGCATTCTTGAAATTGTTTCTTCTACATCAATTCGCTCAAAACAAGAGAGTTTATCTTTCTTTTGCAGGATAACCAAATTCCTGTGACACACATTTTAGCACATTATATCAATAAAACTTCTTACTTCAGTGTAAGAATGACTTCATTTAAAACAGCTCTTACATCATCACCATTTTTAGTTTTTAGTAGCTTAACTATCTTTTCATGACAATTTGATGGTGGCTCAATAGATTCACCTAATATAAGTGGCATTAATTCAACATGATATATAAGTTATCACAATGTTAATACACCCTCCACCTTGGATACAGTTATTTGTATAGACCTTGCAAACTGCACTAGCAGTTGTCAAGTAGGTGGGCTGTTTGTTTAATGTCACCACACAATACAAGACACAACTCAATTTAGACAGTCCCCTTTGAAGTTTATAAATTGGTTTATGAATTGATTTGCAAGTTAGGTCTGCGCAATTTGCTGTTACTTTGAATCAATATCACCCAAGGGCCAAATTAACCCATATATCATCATGATATATAATACACATAAATTTCATTACATCTTCCCAAAAGTATGTCTTCAATATTTGTACTGCTTGTATTATCAGGAGGTAAAGGTGGAAGATCAATCTATACTTAATTTTAAAAATAGTATAGCAACTAAGGTTCTTACTTGATTAGTCAGCAATGAGTTTATGTTTTTTATGAATTCAGACTTTACAAGTTTTTCTGATACAGAGCAGTAGCTTTCAAGCTGCTATAATAATAGTTATAACCAATTACATTGATGCTTTGCTTACTGTAGCTAGTTTCTCTCCAACACTTTGAAGGTCTTCAGTGGTACAGATGTATTCTATACTTGACTGGTGTGACATTTGTTGACAGAGTTCTGATAGGAATGGTATAATGCCATCAGTAATGTACAACATAATCTCAAGAGGCTGCTGTTCAGGAGGCTGCCTCATCATATCCTCAACAGGTTGCATATATTTTCCACCTTTAACTATTTGCTGATATATGACCCGATGGGATTTACTGGTAATGTTTCCACTGTTTGGAGTAAACATGTCTATTGTGATCTTAATTTGTGACCA
>NW_003547830.1:0-10920 GCF_000090795.2 Amphimedon queenslandica | reverse complement strand
TAGTAACATGCAAATCTATTTAGTTTTAATATACTTACTCCATTAGATCATCAAAAAAAATTAATTTCATAGCAACTAATCTGCCATATTGACATTCTCCACTTGCACATGATGCCAAGAGATCAGTTATATTGAGAAGAAGGTGACATTCATCTTTATGTTCTTCATTCTACATTAATAAATAAGCATAATCAATACTAATTTACTTACAGATTTAAGAATATCAAGCCAATTGACCTCTCTTTGCTCTCTTGGGCACAGAATATGCTGTAGGTAGTCATTAGAATGCTTTGAAATAAGCTGTGCAACATGTTCCTGTACTTGTACTTGATCTGAGTTCTGATATATTGAACATAATTATGTAAAATAATATTTTCTGTAATTAGATAATACTTCAATTATGGTTTGAAGCACAATAGTCCACTGGTAATGTCCATCAGCTGTACCATTCATAATAGCAGTATAAAATATCTTTCCAAGGTCGCTTTTGGTCAGTTTTTTGGAAAGATAAGAGTTACCATAAAAAATCTGACAAGTTAACAAATAAGTTTTCCTTGCAGACACTGCATGATACACTAACCTCATTAATCAGGCATATCATAACATTTGTAACTCGTTTGAATTGAAGAAAATTTAAAAAATAACGAAACATTTCATTTCGAACCTAAAGTAAAGATGATTACAATGATTTCAGTACAAAAGTCACCTTTTCACTTGATGCAGCAAGTCCTTGAAGCAGTTCAAAACAACAGCTAATCACTTCTTGTTTATAAAATATCGAATAAGTATTGTGCTTTAGGGTATATTCAAGAATAATATGAAACAATCCTACAGTATGAATTAGTCTTTCATTAAAGAACAAGGCTACTTTAATCACACTCACCAGAGTTATACACAAATTTCAGATTATTAACAGCAACATTTGGTTTAGATTTATCTTGACTGTAAAATCCAGTCAAAAATTTTATCAGATCTTCTCGGTCTTTTTCATTTAATTGCATTAGAAGCATTTTCTTAATCAGTTCTAACTCTTCACTTTTCATAGGCACAACATTCTCTTTGTAATTTGCAAAAATGGGCTTGTTTTTGTCAATTATCTGTTCTTTCATACAAATATCAAAGAGAAGAGATGCACTCATATAACTGATTTTACAGTTTTCATTTGCTATCAACCGAGACAGAATGTTACACCAGTTGAGACAATTATCTTTAAAGAATTTGTTAAAATTTCTGAAGATGTTTAAGCACAATTATGTGAAAATTTTGCTTACTTTGACAGATTTTCATTTGGGTCATCACTATAGGAATTAAAATAAAAACAAAATTGGATATTCAGAAATAATTACAATTAATTTTAAAATTGTTATTTTGAGTATGACCTACAGTCATTATTAGACTAACTTTCTTTCAGTAGATTCATTGGCTGGTCTTTGACTCTAAAATAAAACATATGCACATATATACATGTAACTATAAAATTCACATGTGCTGGCACTTACTCTCACAGATATAAATACATATTTTGTAAAAAGCAGGTGTAACATTAATAGGAATCCAGACACAATAGCATTGTCATCATCTCCAAATGGCCTTGGGGCCAACCTCTGCAAGGGTGAGGTACTACATGATACAGTTCTATCAAGTTCATCCATTTCTATGTCAATAGCAGTATCTTTAGTCAGCCCATAGCATCGACATTTTGGGTTTTGGGAATGATCTTTAACAAATATTTTGTCATAGCTGTAAATACAACTTTGAATGTCGCCTTCTAATATGCCTACTTCAAAATGATAACTATTCATGGAAGATAAATTTACCATATTTTGTCAATAATTCTTTAGATTCTTTCATTCTTTTCAACAGGTCTACAAGAGTGACAAGTGGTACCCATTTTTTAAGGTCAGGCTGTGCCAATGACTTCTCATATAATAGCTCTATACATACCGTAAATATAATTACAGCATTATGTATTATTAACAAACTTTCAATATGTAGATCTAGATCAACAGCCAGTGTTGATTCTCCACAATCCTATACAGGTATACATCAATATAGCTACAGGAAATGAATATTATTACAGTTTGTTCTTGATCACTCTTCTTTCTAACACAGAGTTTATATCCACTGTAGAGAAATATACATTCAACAAAAATACAAGAATTTAAAATGAGCTTTTAGGTAAGATTATGCCTTTACTTACCCATTTTCTTGAGGTGACTTTTTTGATAGCCCTTCTATAAAAACATCCAAATTCTAAAAAAATTGAATCAAATCTTGTACTCAATATAATTAAGTTGTCATACCCATAGCATATGTATAAACCTATACTTTGTGGATTCACATTGTGCTTCATAAAATGTCTCTATCTGATCCACCTTCCTTTCCACTTCTTTATGAATTATTTTGTCTATATCTCCATTATTCAACCTACAAGTTATTTGTTGAAAGATGTTATTTTTAAAAGTTTTGATTACAAACATTTTAAAGGAATCATACAAGAATGAGCTAAACCCTATAGCATAATAGCAATCCACCAAAAGAGACTTCTCAACCTATAGTTATTAATAGCAATTATTGTAATATCAATAATATTAATGACCTGCAACACTTTAAATTGGCTTTGCAACACACTCGAATCTTTACTGAGAGTAAGCTTTACAAAAAATAAAATAATTTGTACAACAAAACTTACGTTAAAAAGTTCATTTTTCTGCTGAAATATTCTCACTGCATAATTAAAATCAATAGCAACATTTTAGCTATCATTTATTACTTACAACTGACAGATAGATACAATGAACTTTCTACATGTTGAAAAACAATTTTATCAAAGTCACATGCTTCCTAACAAAAGTAGAGCTAAACTATTGGTATTGTAACACTATGTACTCTTTCTGTTGATCCAAAAATTGGTAGGATTCTTAAATTCAAACTTGATTCATTTGATTCATTTAAGTCACAAAGAATAACCTGTGTTGAATGTTGTTAATGAATCGTGCAATTTAATAAATAACTTTTTCTCCAGGAGTGACAGAGATATACTTCAACGTAAACAAGTGTTTAATTCTACACTTCTCTCCAAACTGAATTGGAGAACCTGGATGCAAGATAACAATATGAATAAATGAATTATAATTCTATTTATACCAACCAGGTGGTTCTGACACTCTCTCCAGTTGAAAGAATGTACCTGTCTCACCATACTCTGGTGACTTCTTAAATATTCCTTTAAATTTGATAAAACCAACTATTGTAAATAAAACATTTCATAATCTCAAACTCATTATGAAGGCTTGGTTTACATGACTGCATTTTAATTAAAATGGTAAAAACCAAGCAAAAAAAGAACAAATATAAAATCTATTTATCTGATTTTTTTTAATTTTATTCATTTCGAAAAGATAACTGTTGCCAGTGCAATGGTTTAATAGCTAATAACGCATGTGTGAACCTCTTAACAGTAAAAAAGCTCTTAATCCAGTGAAGCAGAGTTGTATAAATTATTCTGCTTGCTAGCCCATAACCTTTCATCTCTTCCTTGTGAGAATCCTCTTTAGTTAATGAGTACTTTAGGTATTCTTCAGGTTGTTCTACCCCGCTCTGTTGTTTTATCCTGCTCTGTTGTTCAGTTGGTTCTTCAAGTGAGCGGCCATTAGAACCACTTGTTTGTTCATGACCACTGGTTCTCTCAATTTCATCAAACTTGCTACTAAAAAATGATCCTGTAGCACACAGATATCCCTCAATATTCAGAAGAGTAGATATAATGATTGGACTGCCCCCCTATTGTTATATGTGCATGCATAATAGAATACTAATACAGTATACACACAATCCCAATGACTGTAGGCGGAGGGTCTGGGCAGCGAGACTAATGTATATACACGTGCATAAGGCATTGAAATTGATATTCATGTTATGGAGAGCATATTGGGACATAAATTCATTATACTGGTACCACCTCATTTGAGCACCTCTAATATGCGTTTTATTATCTACTCTTGATATTATCTACTCTTGGTGATACTGTGGTGAAGTACCTTTATACTCTTTGGGTTCTGTCTCAAATACTCATGACAGTATACTTTGACATTAAACACAGTACCACTAGCTTTTAGTGTTGGTCTATAGCTAAAAACAGCATGATGCCATCAATGAATGAATAAATTCAAATTTTAATACATACAATTTCCCTTGATAATCATAATGAAAATGGACCAGTGAATTATTATCAGAAATTAACTTCAACTTGATTAAATAATTTTTTTGGAGCTATAAAGATATTCATATATTCATACTAATTGCATGATGATACAAACACTTACTTCTTCACCCCATTCTAACTCGTGGTTAGGAGAAACAACTCTGAACAGAAGCTGTGGCATTCTATTATCATCTGAAGCTGTAGTAGCTTCAAATGATGATAGCTTCACTTCCTATACATATACAAATATAAAACCATCATGCAAAAAGATTTAGGTAACTTTGTTTTTTCCTGTCATAACATTATTGGAAGCTTGATGTTTCAACTAATATAATTAAAAAGTAGATCTAATTTATACAGTTTTTTAATTGCTGACTAACAGAAACAATACTGCCATAAGCAATCTTTTCTGTTACTGCTGTTGTTGATCCTTTTCCTTTACTGATGTTTGCATTTGTTAATTCTTTTTCAAGGGTAATACTAAACGCAGCAACTATAGTTAGTTATAGGCTAAATTAGTTCTTTAAACTCAAACTCTTACAATCAGCAATCTTGATCCTGTCTTCACTGACAATATCCAACTCCAGGTCAGAAGTACTATAAATGTATAAAATTAATATAATAATGATCAAGATTGGCATAGCACACTTATTACCTATTGAGTTCACTGTACACATAGCCAGACTCAAGTGGACAGTAAAGTTGAATGATGTCTCCATCATAAACATATAATGGAGTGTCCTCTGTAGCCATGCTTACTGCAGGCTAAGAGTGGTAGAAGACAACTGCATAAGATACACAATAATAAGAACAGAAACAGAAACATAATTATAATACTATTTGTCTTCCTTAAGTTAAATGAAATCAATAACAAACTGCCAAAACGAAAGATCAGAAAGAACTAGCAGCTGGTTGACATCCAAAGGAATTTTCTTCGGCCATGCACGCATACAAGATAACTTAGCTGCCTAAATTCCTCATAACTAGTTTAGCGGTAACTTACTATACACACTTTGAACTATCATTGTCTATCAAATTTGATAAAGTCATATGCTGTTTTGACAAGTTGAATAGAGTCTACTCTAAACTACAAATTACTCCATGAATTTGATAAACATTATTAAATGTACATAATAGAAGTGAAATGAAAAGAGTTGGCCACTAGTTGACATTCAAAGCAACTTCTTCCCACATCAAAAACACAGAGTAACATGTCTTTGGCCAAATTTTGCCAAAATGAAATAGAAAGGATTCTTAATTTTCATAATTTTTTCTGACACATATACATGTTTATTAGTTGTGTAGAAAGTTTGAGTCAATTCTGACAAAAATTGGTTTTTTTTACAAATTTTTAAAGTTGCACCAAAATCGGGTAAAGTCCCTGTACTATAATACACAGTCTTTGGCCAAATTTCACCAAAATTGAAAAGGAAGAATTCTTATTTTTATAATTTTTAAAAATACATATACATGTTTTTATGTTGTATAGAAAGTTTGAGTTGCTTCCAAAGAAATTTGGATTTTTTTACAAATTTTTGATGTTGCTCAAAAATTGGACCACAGTCCCTGTACTATAAGCAAAATTATAACTATCAGCAAAAACTATTATTATGCAGCATAAAAGTCTATCATTATTAGTTTTATGATAGTTCCATTAATCTACTTCAAACTGTAAAACTCACTAATCTATTACTAATTACATGTACTAGGCTATTAGTATCCAGCAAAGTTCAGATGGTATTTCGTCTCCTCATGTCCTCTGTTTGATGGTCTGCCTCATGTCTCACAACTAAACCCTGCCTCCTGTGTTCTTCTGACGCTTGTTGAAGCTGAGTGGACTGTTCCTCAGTTGCACTGTCCTGATGCTATTAAAAGATTAATACTGAACAGATTACTTGGTATAGACTATAGGTATACCTTATAATGTAGTAAAGATTTAGCTCTATGCAGCGGAAAGAAATCAATAGATTCTTTACCTTCATGTTTGACCTGATAATAAAGTAATGTCAATTTTGCTGAAGTATTTACTGGACATATCATACCTTTTCATAAACATATTTTTCCAGAGCATTGTGATCATTTTCATGACAACAGTGTTTCACATACATAATGAAACGCATGTAATTCCACATGTTATGCTCCTTTTCTACATGAGTCTTAAAATTCTTTTAAAAAAAGATTTATCCAGTAATTATATGATTACATATTCCATTAGAACTAACTTTATCAAACTTGCTTCTTTCAATACTGCAAATAAAGCACCTACTTTCATTATCTTCATTAACTTCATCCTAAATAATTTATAAGTATAGGTCAAATAATCATAAAAATTTCATTTACTGATTTCTCCCTCATTTCAGAAAATCTATCCACAAGTGTAGCAGTGATGATACTAAGACCAAGAGTTGTGACAACAATGAAAAATATAAGATCATAGAAAGTACGAAAAACATATAGTTTAAAGTCAGGCTCGTAGTCACTAGGACGAATATCAAGCTCCTATAGTCAAAAAGTAACAATCATCATCACAATATCTAATTCAGAGTAACATAACATACAGATCCTAAGGTGCTCAGTAGTCCCAAACGAGATACAGTGAAGAAGCATTGCAATAAACTACCACAAAACTGATCTCTATCTTCAGAGAAGTAATTATTCAAGAAAGCAAAACTGATGACAGCATAAATATATATGAAAATAAAACACAGCAAGAAGACTGAGGCTAGCCGTTTGACTATAATACAGAATTTTAAAACCTTGTTAATTAATAATACAAAACTTACTGCTTTTTTTAATAGCTCTTGAAATAAAAGACATAACATCAAACTTTAAAAATGGGTAGAGTATACATAAACAGTAAAGGTATCTTAGCCCTGAAAGTGGCGGGTATGGAATCCATGCCACAAATGAACAGATTGTGAAGAAGATACGATAGAGTGGCTGAAAACTAAAAAAAGGTATTTTATAAAACTTATTAGATTGCCGTGGCCCTTGTATATGAAGTCGATGAACTAGGTATCTGCCTAAAAGCATCTTTAAGGAGCCATAACTAGTGTGCAATTGCAAGTAATTCAATATAAAATATTTATGAACTGATGCTTACCATAATTCCTGGCATGAGAACAATGTCAAATTTCTCCCATTTCTATGAAAGTATTCAATTACCATCAGTACTGCCAGTATGAAATGTATAAAGCCAAGAATTCCCAAAATTATTGTAGACCACACTGGTATATCAGGATACCAGATGGGCTGGAAGTACATTGGACTGCTACTGGTACTGTTGTTACATGTTTCATTGTATGTTTCATTGGCTGTGCAGACTCCATCATTAGTATCAGGCATATTGTAACTGTTGCATTTAGAATAATTAAATCAAATAAATGATATACTTACTTTGGTGGAGTATTGACTGTAAAGAGAACAATCAAATTTAATAAAATTGTCAAGAATATCAAAAGAAGTTTGCTAAAAATTTGAACTGCACAATAAACTCATTCAATCAATATGCAACTTACTTTAAATGAAAAAACATACCGATACACAAGCTATTTCTAAAATTATCCTATAAACATAGCATAATCATAACTCATAAGTAATACTGCTTCATTCATAATCTACCTTTATTTTGTGAGTTTTTCCAACAGCTTTTGTCAATTTAATAAGATCAAGTAGTTTTTCTTGAGGAGTGCTTCTTTTGATTTCTAACTGTATATCATTCTTGCCTTTAATCTGTTTTATAATTATAATTTTAAGAACTTAATAATTTTGTTAACACTTACATGTAAATGAGGAGTAAAAGGAAAATATGCTCGAGTTACTATATCTTTGTCTTCATTTAATTTGTAAACAATTTCAACACTTCTAGACCACTGCTCACAGCATTTCCACATTGCTTGATGAACTTCATCATCCTTTTTATCTGGGCAACCTGACTCTTCATCATCCTTTTTAGCTGGGCAACCTGACTCTTCATCATCCTCTTTATCTGAGCAAACTGACTCTTCATCATCCTCTTTATCTGGGCAAACTGACTCTTCATCATCCTCTTTATCTGGGCAAACTGAATTTCACATAAGTAACAACTTATGCATATCATACATTACTTAATTTATCAATATTTCTTCCTTTATAGTCTGCAATTCGTTTTAAAATATGATAAACTCTACACAACTTTAATGTGTCCTCCATTGTATATTCAATAGATACTTTTAGCTTCCATAGATCACGCATTTCTTGATACAGTTTGTCTATTTTCAAGTGATCAGCTATAAAAATGGCTAATTTAGATGAATTTTCATCTATTTCCTCCAGCATCACCTCTAGCAATTTGATACATGAGGATTTTAGCTCAGCAAATGATTCACCCTGCAAAAATTGCATATCGTTATAATAAATTATAGCTTATAAGTTATTATATACATTTTTTTCCAGTATGCAATTGATAGAAGTGACAACTTGACCTTTATAAGCAATATGTTGGTTGTTGTAGTTACCAGTACACATTTTTACTAATGCTTTAACAGCTGTATGTGCTATAATGCCATTATTTTCATCCAAATGCTCAGTAATGTAAAACAGTAAGAGAGCAACTTGGCTGACAACATTAGAACCCTATGAATACAGATAATGCAAAAACCATAAAATGCTGTAAATTACGCTGATAAAAACTTTGCTATTTCTCATTGCATCTTGCATAACCCTGTGCTGCCTGTCACACAGCAGAATAATAATATCCAATGCAGCAGTGATACCCCTTTCTAATAAAACAGTTATAACAATATTAATGATTTATGGTAAACCTGTGTTTTTTAGCTCATCAGGTGTAGCTGAGTCATTCTGGCTATGGTTAGCATTGTACTATAAAAGTATATTAATATAAATAGTATTGACTTGATCTTACTATAGTATGAGCTTCTCTTAGCAATCGATGCACTTGAACTATATAAACATTATCATGAGCTTTACAGCTTGAAATCATCTTTTTCTGGACTTTTTTTGGTGCCCCAACTTCTTTGGGTGCTTCTTCAAAGCATTTCAGCATTTTCACAACTTGAAAAATAACTTCATTGTTTTGACTTTGTAGGAGATGAAATATCTATCAAAACTTAGTCTCTATAATTGACAATAATATGACATCTTACAGTATGTTCTTTATTTGAGTGATCATTAAGATATAATACAGATTTAAATAATTTCCTGATTTATATCTTAAAACTAATACTTTGCCATTTAATTTACTTTTCATTAAGCGAGTACTTCTCAGAAGGCAGTATTGCTTCTTTGATTACTATTTGTAGCAAAACCAGCATCCTTAAAATTGTTTCCTCTACATCAATTCGCTTAAAATAAGTGAGGCTTTTAATTTTTTGCAATTCAACCAAATTCCTGTAACACACCAATCGGTTCATTTATAATTTTATATACACACTTATCTTACTTCAGTGCTAGAATGACTACAGTTCTTACATTCTTATTATTAGCTTTTAGTAGGTTATATATTTCTTTATAATAATTTGATTGTGGCTCAATTGGCATGGATCTGTCTAAAAAGATTGCTTTTTGTCAACATGATATTAATGTTTTTTTATACCTCTTCTCACAAATTTGATTTTATTGTCTGCACTGTCAGTTTGGTTGATACTGCCATCTGAAGCTGGCCATGTAGTAGCAACTAGACAATTGATCTAAATTTCCTTTAAACTAATAACAACTACAATCCATTCTTTACTTCATATTTTTCTAGCAAAGAGTTGATCCTTCCTATGTGTCCAGATGTATTAAGTTGCTCCAATACAAAACGATAATTTTTAAGTAGCTGTAATATTTAATTGGAAAGTATGTAACTGTTTAACTTAATACCTCTAGTTGTTCTCGAAGACTTTGAAGCTCTTCTTTAGTACAAATGTGTTTTTCACTTGACTGATGAGACATTTCATGACAGACTTTTGACAAGAATGGTATCACGCCATCAGTAATGTACAATAATTCCATGACATGTTCCAGCTCTCTGTCAGGTTGCATATATTTTCCACCATCAACTATTTGCTGATGTATGGCCCAATGAGATTTACTAGTAATGCTTTTATCTTCTACTAGAACAAATCTCATTATTGTCTTATTAATATGTGACCAAAGTTTCCTAATGTAATATTCATGCAAGAGATCAATAAGAGTTTAATATACTTGTATTGAGAACAATTAGCGGTAAAGTGGTTTCCATCAAACAAATATGTCACTGTCAAAATACGAATAAATGGTAATTTTCTGTACATGATTACATCTTCACTCATTAAAACTCTACAAAAATGATACAAATAATTATTTTTTAGTTCAATTTGGGTATATATGTACTTACTCAATTAAGTTATTAAAAGTAAATAATTTCATAGCAACTAATCTGGCAGATTGACATTCTCCACTTGCACATGATGCCAAGAGATCAGTTATTGGCCTCGCCTACGCGAGGTATAGGTAGTTGTTGTGTGTGTCTGTCATTCATTCATTCATTCATTCATTCTGTACAACTGAAATTTGTTTTTAATAAACAATAACTTTAGCACAGCGTGTTCTAAGCTCCTAGATCTTTCTTTTTGACGTGGAAAAGTCTTTCTTAACTGTTTTGTGTTGCTCAAATACAAGTGCTAGGTACAGAAGCTTCAAAGTAAGAAAATCGAGTAGTTGGGCCAAGTTCCGTTGTGTTGGCACTTTAGAGA
>NW_003547828.1:11728-13504 GCF_000090795.2 Amphimedon queenslandica | reverse complement strand
GACCCTGCTTACGCCTATGGACATATTGCGGCAATGAGAGCTTGAAGATGGTGTGGCAATGAGAACTGTGACATGGTGTGGCATAGAGAGCTACGAGATGGTGTGGCAGAGACAAAGGAGAGTTGGTATGGCAGTGAGACGGTGTGGCATTGAGAGAAGGGAGATGATGTAGCAGTGAGAGTAGTGAGATGGTGAGGCAGTGAAAGCAGATAGTTGGTGTGGCAGTGAAAGCAAGGAGATGGTGTGGCTGTGGGAGCAGAGAGATAGTGGGGCAGTGAGAACAAGGAAATGGTGTGGCAGTAAAGGCAAGGAGATAGTGTGGCAGTGAGAACAGTGAAATAGTGTGGCAGTGAGAGCAGGAAGATGGTGTGGCAATTACAGCAGGGAGATGGTGTGGCAATGAGTGCAGGGAGAATGTGTCGCAATGAGAGTAGAAAACGGTGTGGCTGTGGTGGCAGGGAAATGGTGTGACCGTGAGAGTAATGAGACGGTGAGGCTGTGAGATCAGCGAGTTGGTGAGGCAATGAGAAAATGGAGTTGGTCTGCAAGTTAAAGCAATGAGATTCTGATGCGATTAGAGGGAGATGGTGTGGCAGTGAAACCAGGGAGATATTGTGGCAGTGCCAGAAGGCAGATATAGAGAGGAGTATGGGTGAATGCATTTTTGAATAATGTTTGTGGGGGTGAATTTGACTTTCTTTCCCCAGCATTTTTTAGGACAAGTCGGGCTACCCCTCGGCGGTACTCGGATTATCACGATAGTTTCGCGGGTTGGAATAAAATAAGTTCAATAGGATCAGTAATATCTATAGTAGGGGTGGTATTGTTTGTGTATATAGTGTGCGAGGCATTTACAAGGGCGGAAGCGTATAAAGTGGAAATGGATTATTATCCGACTTTAGAGTGGGGGCATGTGAGCCCACTGGCATACCACACGTATGATGAACTGACTTTTGTTTAGGATGCACAACATACCCCGGTCCCGTTGCATCCGCATCACAAACAAAAGTCAGTTCATGACATTGAGAGCATGGATAAGATGGTGTGGCAGAGAAAGCAGTGAAATGGCGGGGCAGTGACAGCAATGAACTGGTGGGGCAGTGAGAAAAGAGAGTTGGGGAGGCAGTGAGAGCACGGAGACGGCATCACATTGAAAGCAGGAATACCGTATATCGGGTGTATTTCCATGTATGAAAAGTGGTGAAAATATAAAATTCAATGATGAAAAAATTCGGAAGCCCTTATATTCCGAAAATATTTAACTTGCTATTATTTCCATGAAATACCTGGCCTGGTAAGTAAATCAAAGCATTGGCTGAATTCTCCACTTCTGAATGAACCATAGCAACACTTCTAACTGGCAAAGAAGGCTCTTTACAGCCTTCAAGTTTGACTAGAATGAAGCATTGGATAGTTATGAAGCGACATGTTTACAAAAATTACACAATACCACTTATCTTCTATTCCTTTTTATCCCATGTTTTAATTTTTTTTATTATTTGTTATCGCAATAGATTGCTTCTTCCAAAATTATTAATGCATTGAAATATACCCAATATACGGTATGGTGTGACAACTAGAGAAGGGAGATGGTGTGGCAGTGAAAGCAAGAAGACGGTGGGGCTGTGGGAGCTGGAATATGGCGTGGCAGTGACAGCAATGAGATGGTGAGGCAGTGAGAGCATCGAACAGGTGAGGCAATGAGAGATTTGAGTTAATGTGGCAGTGAAAGCAATAAGATTGTTATGCAGTAAGAGGAGGGAGATGGTGTGGCAG
>NW_003547828.1:0-11718 GCF_000090795.2 Amphimedon queenslandica | reverse complement strand
GTTTACTAAGTGCTGTACCCACCCCCAGTGTTAAATTTAGAAAAACAAGTTTAAATATGATTTCGAACGACCAACGAAAATGCGAAATGAAAATCCTACTCGTGACGCAAATTCTACTCTACATTTTACTTTCAATGTTATTATGTAAGAATTACGGATCACCTTGCAATGTAGAGTAGAATTTGCATCATGAGTAGGATTTTCATTTCGTATTTTCATTGGCTGTTCGGAATCCTACTTAAATTTGTTTTTAAAAATTTTTTATGTTCTTGTTGGTGTTGATTTATTATAATATTTATTATTCTTTAGTTGCCATTGTGATGCTTGTTCATTTTACACAAACAATAATTTTCTTTACTATTATTATCATTGTTATGACTTTACATCATTTATGAGAGACAGCATTGAATAGACATGCTGAAGGAATATCAACTATCCTGATGACAAGTGAAATTAATAGTAGTCTTGACAAAGGTCCTCATTCAAGAAGCTGTGAGCTGAGAGTGTCCATCTTCCCTGCAATGTTGCAGCTATTCCTGTTCTTTGAAGCTGTTGTAATTCATATTATCATTGCATATCATACATTAATTAATTGTTTCTTTTTAAATAAAATAAAATCAGACACTTGATAAAACAGTAACATGTAATATATTCTATAGGCGATAGCCTATATGTAGGATTGAGGTAGATTTGTTAAGATGGTGGCTGTTTTTATGATTTTCAAACACTTCAACTCCTTTGTCTTATGTTGTACAGCCTTATAAAAAGCTTAGATGAGCTCTCCTTTACTGAACAATTCTCCTGGTACCTTTAAAGTGGACTGTAATGTAGCCGGAGCATTTCTGGAAAGCAGGCCCAAATTGAAATTTCTACAAAATTCTTCTGACTTTTTCTTCTTCTTTCATCTTCTGTGCACCGTATAATCTTTTAATCCAGAGAACTGCTCAATTTGCCTTTTACATCACTCCTCTGGGCTTGGGTCAAGGACCACAAAGGTAGTTTTAAAAAGAAGCCAGGACAGAGAAAAATTGGAAGACAAAATCCAGCTGCAGCCACTGCATGGGTTTGTGGTTTGACGCCATTTAAATTTATGGGCACGTGACCAGCATGAATATAATTAACCTAACTGCAGAATCATAACTGAATATAATTTCTTGATTGAAGAAAGAAAATGGAAACAAGTAAATAAAAAACATTAAAAATGAGAAAATAGTAGCATTGAATGGGGAAAAATGTAAGAAGGTACTTGCAAACTAGTGTGGTAAGAAATCCTACACCACTGCATGAAGATTACTACCCAAAACAGCAATTATCCTCACAGCCAACTATGATAGCACTATATGAACCTTAATTTTTATGCAGTGCTGTAGGATTTCTTACAACACCAGTCCTTTTTGTTTCCTTACTTTCTTCTCCATTCAATCCTACTATTTTCCCATTTTTAATGTTTTTTGTTTACTTGTATAGCATGGGTGGCGGCAGATAGCTGACCCGAGGCCGAGGGTGTTACTGGTTGGATAGCAGCCCAAGGCAAAGCCGAGGGCTGCTTTCCAACCAGTAACACACAAGACTGAGGCCAAGGGTCTGCTATCTGCCATAGAGCACTGTCACCCATTCTATATACAATATGAAGTGTACTTGGTCAAAGATGACTAGCCATCTGGGAAAGAATATACTCCAGCAAAGGCAGTAGCCATATGAAGTTTACTGAGCATGTGCAGTAGAACAAGGAGACAGGTGGCTGTCTGCCAAGTCTGCTATTGAGATAGCAGACCTGGGCGCAGGTCTGCTATCATGATAGCATACCTGTTGCTGTGACAGGTCTGCTACAGCAACAGGTCTGCTATCACAAGTAGCAGACCTCGCGGCTCCTTTGATTTACGTCACTAGTATACTTTATGTAAGATTAATACCTTCTTTTAGCTGGAAACCTCCACTAAAGTCTTGCAGTAGTTGATTCCAAGCATAGCTTGGGAAAAAATTGCTGCTTCAAGAGCTGCAGATTTGAGCACGCACGAACACACCCAAATTTTGGAGCACATGGCAAGCTTCTTTAATTAACAAAATGGTGGCATGTAGTTAAGATGGCTCATCCAGCAGTCACAGTATCACTTTTTCCTTACTTGAAGAATGATCTGATGGGACAAGTACCTGCGCATAGACAGTTGGAGTAGAGTATTGTAAGAATTATTCTTGTAGCACCAACTGATACTGAGATACACACCGACAACTGGATTGACAGGACTTGATGATGAAGATGAAAATAGGTGGCTGAACATAACGGCCGGTTCGCCGATTTTTGACTTATCGCTTAGACAAGGTCTAGAGCCATGCTAGTTGTACCATTGGAGTCCTCTGGTCAAGATAAGGTTCACTATAAAGTCTGGTAAGCATAGGAGCTCGTTTTCCAGGTATAGCAAGGCTGCAGAAGTCGTGGCAGCCATTTTTTTGGGGGTGAGTCCTAGTGAGTGAGTGTGAGTGAGTGTATCAAATAGTGAGTGAGTGTATCAAATAGTGAGTGAGTGTATCAATAGTGAGTGAGTGTATCAAATTCACCGCCTGTAGTTACAAATGTGATGTAACACTGCTTTCATTTGTAACACTCCCTGAGGATTTATTTGTATCCCTGTGGGTTGAGAGCCAAAATCTCTTGAAATAAAGTATAAGAAACAACATTATTGTACAGGTATTATAAGCTGAAAGTCAACGGTCAATAAAGCTTGCTCTGGCTTATGTCCAGTGGCCCGCAGGAAGTGACAGCCGGTACAAAGTCAGAACAATTGTGAGTCTCCGAAGTGCATAAAACTTTAGATCGATTCATAGACCATTAATTCATGTAGGTAGAGTTTCACTGCTCTCCTTTTGTGTTCAAACCAATGGTTGACTAAGCCTTGATACTAAATGAGATGGCCGGGGAAAGTAAGATCAATACATGGCCGGTCAGCAAGCACAGTATCGACCTCTTCCAAATATTATAGCCTAAAAAGAGTAAGATTATGTCAACCTAAAGCCTGAATCAGTTGATAAAAGTACCTATTTCTGAGCCTCCTGTCCTCCATTGCCATCATTTTACCACAAGGTGTGGTGCTATTGTGGATGTGTATTGGCATGCCTTTGGTATGCCGCCTCATTACTACACAAATATTTTGATAACACCTCACTGTGGGATACATTGCATTTGTGTGACCTTGCCCTCGAACCTGCAGCCCTCAGGCTTCGTCATACTAATGCAATGTATCCCTAGAGGGGGTGTTATATAATGTTTACTTACAAATATTAATAACTCAGTCTAATTAGTCACTTCCGGTATTTTACACTATACTACAAAGTTAAGAAATGAAAAACAAAATAATAGTGAAAACATAAAAGAACATAGAACAGTATTTCAGAATCTAATCTGAAACGATAGGAACTCAGTCTGGTAAGTCACTCCTGGTACTTCAAACTCTACAATAAAACTGAGAAAAGAAAAAAATACTGAGAAGTGGGAGTTCATAGCACATCATTAATTTTTGAAACCAAACTTAAATAAACAACACTAAGTGAAATCAGACACTCTTTGTAAAAACTATACTATGAAACTGAGGAAAGACTGAACAGTGAGAAGTCAGTAAAACAAAAAACGTCTTTTCAGAAACCAACTTCAAAAAATAAGTACTCAGTCAATCAGTCCCTTCAGGTATTTTGAACTACTCACTATTTGTTTCTTCTGTCATTTTTACGGAAACTGAGAAAAAAACAAATAGTGAGAAGTCAGTAGTACATAAAACATTTTATAACCAAACTGAAATGATAAGAACTCAGTTGGATCACTCGCTTCTGGTATTTTAAAATATACTATGAAACTAAAAGGAAACAAAATTGGTGAGAACAGTTTTAGAATCAACCTTAAATCATAAGAATTCAGTCTAATTGGTCCCTTCTGTTATTTTAAACTATGCTATGAAAATGAGAAAGCAAGAAACATAATGAAGAAGGCTTAAAAGCGCTTGGAGAGCTCTCTGAAATGGAGCATTCTCAGAGACAAACACAATGAACACTAGCTGAGGTTGACTAGTCTCACATGGCCAGACCTGCCCTCCATGCCTCTGGGATAGGTCTTGTAGACTGACCTTCATGAAGGTCTTCAAGGAAGTAAGGTGATAATAGGAATCCCGACATAGATAATGCAAAATTGTTCAATTTTTAATTGAATTATAATGGGGTGTGTGCCCTGTGTCTGGTAAAATGGCAATGTAAAAGTGCTGTCTATATTGTGAGGATGTTAGTGAAGGAACAATGAAATCTAAAAGAATAAAAGCCCTTGGAAATGCTGGAAAAGTAACAGTAAAATTAATGGGTGAACTAGCACTTCATTTTTTTAACACAAAATTCATTCTTGGCACAAATGTTGACCAAACTAATTTTTGTTCCCATAAGTGCAGGGCAAAAGCAGAGTCATTTGTAGCTTTTTGTGATATGGTAATAAATGAGGAGAAAGAGCTACAAGAATACAGCTTTTCAAAGCAATTAGGCACTAATCTCAATGAAGGACAGTCTGGACAGAGAAAGAGTAGCTTGCCTGAACCCATAACAGTTGACACTTGTGTAGATAAGGTTATACGGCAAGTAGGGTCTAATGCAGAGTCAATTGTACAACAACAAGAAACTCAGGAAGTGTCTGGCAACTCCAACACACCGTGTGAGGAGACACGACAAACACCAAGTGTTTTGGTAAGTACATACTGTAAATCCTTAAATAGAAGCCGCATTCGAATAAATGCCGGGGTAGCAATACAATTTAACTATAAATACGCAAGACTAGCCAAGGAGTGACTTAGTAGTCTAGAGGAAAATGCCTGAAGTTCCAGAAGTCAAAAGCATGAGGTCACGGGTTCAAATCCCACTCTGGGTCTAAGTTTTTTAAATTTTATATATATTTTTTCGAGGTCCAAATACCATTTAGGGAAATAGATGCTGGGGCTTTTATCTAAGGAAATACGGTAGCTACTATTCCGTAATAATGTATCTGCCATTTTTTAAGATAGGTACAAATTAAATGGCCTTCTGGAACTCGTAATTTCACAATCAATAGTTCAGGGAGATGGAACATTATTTAATGATTAGCTAGGAAAAATTTTGTCTTTCTCATCACATGGGTTATCTGAAATTTTGACTTCTACTACTATACTGCGGCGGGTTGCTATGATAGTAAGGAAAGAGATGAAGGACATATGTTGTGGTAGTCAGGATGCCATCATTTGTGATGCCAATGAAGTCATAAGGAACTTCAGGTGGGATTGATGATTTTACAGAAAATGCCTACTTGTGCTTCATTACTTCAGTTGATATTTTAGGGAAAGATGATAGTGAAAGGGTAATGTTGTTGTGTGTCATTATATCTATAATGCTAAAAAAAAGATATCGAAAGATGGCATTACTTTGGAGAGCTGTATCAGTTTTATTGTATGGAAATGGTTGCTCAAAAGAAGTACATAAACATCACATTATTTTTGATACATACAACATAAATTTTGTTTCATAGGTTTAAAACTGTTTGCAACCTTTAATGGTATCACTATCATACACTGGCACAAACAAGTTTATCCGAGGATCATGATATGAAGGTCTAGTTTGGAACTGAAAGAAAAATGCAAACGAAATGACTTTTAAAAAGTAAATCTGTAGAAATGATAAAGAACATTTTTGATGAATTAACCATCTACTTTGATAAATGATTAACCCGAGATGGAAGAAATGGCATATGCAGGATGGAATTTTGAGAATGATGAAGACAAAGATGAAATCGAACAAGAAATTGTTATACAAGAATCGAGTGCTGGCAAAAATTCCTTGCTTTTTTACCATGATTTGAATACATTTCAGGCATTGTTGCTCCTGAACATATGTTAAATGAAATTGAAACAATTATCAACAGTCAAAATGATGGAAGTCTCGATGCAAGTAAGATAACTTGATTAATACATAGAATGAAAATATGCATACGTAGATAATATTATCATAAACTTATTTTTGTCATGTTATATAGTTGGAAGCTCAGATGACATGAATGCATGATGTCAATGTAGTGGTAGATTCTGAAGAAGAGGACTGTGAGGAAAAAGTTAGACAGAGGTTGAATACAAAACTGTCACAAAGAGCATGAGGCTACAGTAAGAGCTTGAGGCTACATTGTGTTACACAATTGACAAAGATCAGGCTAGCCCCATGACCAGCTTACAAAAGAAGGAACAAAAGGCCTAATAAAATAAATGGATAAATCATAAATTCACATGGATATTATTTACATCAACATTACATGATATTACATAACATACAAGAACATGTACACTAATTTCATTAACTGTGAGATTACATCATGTCTCATGGGTCATTCACATCACAACATTGTCTCTCTACTGCTGATGCGGCATAATAGCTGAAACAACTTCAGCAATTTTTGATAGCTTAGACAAGCATTTGTCATCCTGCCAGTATTGAAGAGGGTCAACTTTCATTTCCAAACATGGCCCTTGTAATTACCATAGGTGTATTTACACCAGGGTATATCAGGCCAATGCCCTGGTAATTGTTGTTTGTCTTAAAATTAATTTTTTGCAATGAAACAGTACACCTCCCACTTAATTATATTCATTTTCTGCATAAAATAACTTAAGTTAAAAACGTGTGCAACGGCTGTCTCTGTTAGTCTGTAGTCATTGAGGTGTTAAATTATGTGTACAAGTTACAGCTGTCTCTGTTAGTTTGGAAGTCATTGAGGTGTTAATGAAGTGATGAAATGCAGTAATGGTACTGTCACTGCCAGTGCATTGTTTTGCAGTAGTTGTGGGTTTTAAAAAATGTGTAAAAGTGTTAATGACAACATAGAAGATCATGATGGTAAGTACTCGGTCAACTATCAAAGTAAAAGTGTGATTTTAAATATATCATGATAATAGTGGGCAGAGTGGTGTTGATAATACTACAAGCTGTGGCAGTGAAACTGACTATGATGATCAAGACCCAGCATTGGACTAACAACTTACTCATCCCCCTCCTCCTCCTCAGAGCATATTCTCCACTGTTGTTGCAACTGGTCCACAGCCCCAGGTATCAGGCAGGTAGATTTAGCAGGGAAAAAATTCAATCAACCAAAACAGCCTGGTATTAGTTATTCACGAACTAAATTTGGAAAGGTTTCTGAATCATTTCAACCAAGATGGTACCAACAGTTGTCTTGGATGGAGCATTTTGTTCAAATGACAGCTGCTTTTCGTTTCGCCTGCCGCTTTTTTATGTAACCATCTTTACCTCATTAGGATTAAAGGATTGAAAGCATGCTACAAGACAGAAAGGTATGCTGAACATTCCCACCTGCAGTAAGTCTCACACAGAAGCTATGGCATTGTGGCAGGAGTACAGGAGAAGAATGGCAATGGATGAGTCAGTTAGCTGCCAACTTGATGGAGTAGGCTGAAAAACTGTGGTGGAAAATAGGAAATATTTGAGGATAGTAATGGAGGCAATTTTGTATTGCTGCCAAAAAGCAATTGCGTTACGTGGTCACAATGAAGGTGAAGAGTCCTTAAAGGTGAAGAGTCCTTAAATCCAGGCAATTTTGTATCATTAATGACTCTTCTGTCACTCCATTCCCCTGTAGTTCACCGACTGTTACAGGAGTCCTCTAGCAGTGCGACATGATTGTCTCCAATGTTTCAAAATGAAATAATTGATTTTATCTCAGAGCAAGATTGCTGTTTCATTAAGCATGAGCTTCATGATGCTAAATACTTAAGGGTTTTAGCAGATGAGACGAAGGATATCAACAAATGAGAACTGCTGTCCATTGCTTTCAGGTATGTTAAAGGAGGGAAAACAATGCAGAGATTTGTTGGATACACTTTAACAACGCATCTAACAGTGAAATCCCTTGCTAATTATATCACATCAAAAATGAGTCAATTGGAGCTTAACAGACTATTTGGTGTCACAGTGTTATGATGGTGTGTTACTCATGTCAGGCTGTAATGCTGGAGTTCAAAAGCTCATTTAAGAAAGGAATCCTCAGGCACTTCATGTTCACTGCTGTGCTCACCAATTAAAATTAGTGTTAGTGGACATTTGTAAGAATGTTCAGTAGCAGCAGATTTTTTCTCACTCTTCAGACTCTCTATGTATTTCTCCCCTCTTCTAAAACTTATGAGCTATTCCTTTCCAACCAGCAGGCCTCTGGAGGCAGAGAGATTAGATTAAAGAAGCTGTCCGATACATAGTGGTCGTGTCGTATTGATTCCATAACAACCTTTCATTCCACTCACTCTCCTATAATAAGAACACTGGAAGACAAAACAGATGGTAATGACTGAGAAAAAGCAGTTGAGGCTAGTGGAATTATTTCTGGAGTACAGTCTTTGCTGTTTATAGTTGCTTTAACAATCTAAAATAAATATTCAGTGTATGTGGGAATCTTTCTGATTTGCTACAATCTCAGTCAATAGACTTAGCTTCTGCCACTTGTGTTATTCAGTCAACCATTGATACCTTTAAGGGACTTAGATGTGATGATTGATGGGAGCTTATATGGCAAGAAATCTGTTCATTTGCAAAACATCATAACATGAACAAAATTCTCTATTACGTTGTCGTCGCCAAAAACATGATCCTTCCAGGCTAAGCAATTTTGTCGTAACATCTGAAACCCTTGGTTCCATGACAATGTTGGTCCTACTTTATCATTAAGTGAAATCTACAAAACCTCAGTATATTTTGCCACATTAGATGTAATTGTAGCTGAAATGAATGAATCATAATACCCTTAGTAGTCTGAAGGCAGTCGACATTCTTCATCCAAAATCAGATTCCTTCCTTTCTGTTCCTAAACTGCAGCTGCCTATGAAACACTATTGTGTATGCCTTCCTTCACTTGATAACATAGAGAATAAGATTGCCACATTCAAAAATTATCTGCAAAGAAATCCGGTTTCGAAATTGGACAGTTCTGACTCTTTACATCATAATTATACATCAGTGTATAAGTCAAGCTAGAGCTGCTTTTCCACTTCTTAGTGCATGCTATCAAATTGCAATGACACTTGGAACATCAACTGCCTCTGTTTCATGGAATTTTTCCAGTCTTCGTCGTCTGAAAACCTATCTTCGTTCGACAATGACACAGCAGCGATTGGACAACCTTAGCCTTCTCTATGTGGAAAGGGAAATGTCATCTAAACTCTGGGACAAGCCTTATGATTTAGTTGCAATGTTTGCACCGAAGCATAGGAACTCAAGATTGGTAAATTTTGATCATATTATCTAGTCATTTAGAACTAGTTTCAGATTAGACTATTATAGAATAATGATTATTATTAAGATCTATGATACTAAAAGTGATAGTTCTGTAACTAATTTTTATATTATAGTTTTAATATGCCGTGGTTCCCACAGTATCATAGATACGCCTTTGGTAATTACCTATTCATTTCATCAAAATTATCATCAGTTTCTCCATTTGCTCCATTTTTGTCCTCTGTAAAACTGAATGACTGCTTTTCTGGCTCAGGGCTCCCCTCTCTCACCATAAGAATGAGATTATCACTAACTCTTCTCTCACTGAACATAGTCACTAAGGGCTCTAACCTCTCCATTCTCTGCTTAAAACATGTTTTATCTTCTTCTCATTTGATGTACACCACTGAGTTTTGAAGGGTAACTATCATGAAAATAAATTTTAACATAATTATGACATAAAACTATCTAAAATCACTTCTTAAGAGTACATAACCTACAGAGAGTGTCTATAAGAGTTGAAACATCACCGTGTAGTCTTTTTTGTGCATCTTTGGGCTTTTCCGCTGACTGGGTGTGGCCGAGTAGGACAAAAATGGCTGCCGAGTTTGCTAAACAAGATTTACTGGCAGCTTTGGTGCCTCTGCTATATCAGTAATGTATATCATACTTCAGCAGCATTATAACGTTTGCTAATAATAATGTCTAAAGCTTTTTCATGTGTTTTCCACTATTTTTCGTGCTAACTTCTACACGTGTTTTTAATACGTACACCCACCCCTTGGTCTCACATGACTTAGTTCTACGCGGTGATGTTTTGGCTGTTATAGTACAGTTAGATACTCTGTAGATTATGTACATCTTTACAATTTACTACAAATTTTGAGTGTGGTCACATGATGATGCAGAAGGGGGCATAAGACAGTATGGATTTGAATGCTTCTGCTGATGCTGGTATTTGATCACAAATGAGGTATTACACGTTATCAATATGAGCCAGAGGATACTTGATCAGTCATCATGTGATGGGGCCTCAGTAATGACTTAACAAAGAAGGTGCACTACTACTATCCACGCAATGTCATAGAATCCTTCCACTTGTCAAAGTATGAAATGGTGTGCCCTGGATACAATATGGCGACCACATTTCAAAGTTACAAAATGGCTACTGCTATGGCATGGCTCTTATTGTGATTCAATCAGTGGTATAGAGATATGGCTTCCCAAAGTTGTTACAGTTGCACTTTATCAAAACTGAAATTTTATCGAAATAGTACATAAAGTATATCTTTACATTTAAACCAAATTTGCCCATAAAACAATTAAGCAAGGTAATTTACAGACATTTCTTTTGTTGTCCACCATGTAAACAAAGCTAATGTCAATGGAAAGAAATTACAATGACTCAATTACATAGATTTAGACTATTCTTGACATAACTAATCATAACTCTGCACTAGATGTGTCAAATGACATGGGACAAAGACAAAAAAGGAAATAAAAACTAGGCTTTATTAAGGAAAGCATAAATCTCAATTTTCAATTGTGGAGCATTTAGCCTGGTTTTCTCATTTTGGGTGAGAATAATGAATACATACAGATAATATACATACATGCTATAAATATTAAGCCACTCCTGACTCCTAACAATACATCACTCATGGATACATGAGATGGAAGTGTGAAAACATGTATTTTAATAAATAAGTAAAAAAGTTACACTCATCTTTTTAAAGTTCAATTATTTTGTTAAAGTTACACTTAAGATGTGACCCAGTTTCCTTGAACTTTCTATATTCTTGCAGTCTTTACTTCTTATTGAAGAGGTGATGATGGTGGAGAGAGAGTTGGTGGAGAGAGAGTTGGTGCAGATGGTGTCATCCACTCCATGTCTTGACTACCTGTAGGTTGTATGTATGGATGAAGCTGATCTTGGCAGAGAAAGTGTCATCTATTGCATGTGAATTGTTTCTTGATCATCGCTGATGGATCCTGATATTGTATGCCTTTAAAGCTATTCGTTTATAACTCACTGATGCATAGGCACGAGTATAGTCGCGCACCAACAACCTTAATGAGGTACTGTTTCAAATGCAGACTGGACAGACCTGCCCCAACCAAAAAATTTGTAGAGTAGAAAAGTTTTAGTGGACTGTAGCAGACCCGCACAGACAGCAAAGAACCTGCACTGGCCTCTGTAGAATATCTATGAATGTAGAATATGGGATTATTATCATACAGTGACACATGGTACAACGTGGAGGAGAATGGCAAAGCCAGTTTGTACAAAAGTTCAGGATAATTTGTCACAAGCCAGAGTTAAAAAACTATTAACTAATGAAGATGTACCACTTTGTCATATTCCCCCCGTGCAGACTAGTCCTGGTGAGGTGTACGTTTATTTCCCATGTAAAATTGAAGAATCACATGTTATACATAATATACAAGTAAATA
>NW_003547827.1:12414-13507 GCF_000090795.2 Amphimedon queenslandica | reverse complement strand
GGGCTAAGCCTCGTAAAGTGAGAAGCCCGTTTGAGCTCCGACTTGGCATGTATCAGTTGCCTTATAAACAGTCTTCGTGCAGGAACAACCTGAGCTGCATCCGAGAGGAGGCCCACCAAGACATCGAGCTGATGTTTTGTCTCTGACGACTTCTTGGTTGCCTTTACCCTCCACTCTTCTATGATTTCTTTGAGGCGGAGTAGCTTGTCTCTTGGTAGGCGGAGCTCCCTGGACACTGTATCTATTTCTATGCCCAGGAAAGTGAGAGTTGTAGAGGGGCCTTCCACCTTAGAGGGCTCCACTGGTAAGCCCAGGCGGGCGGCCAGCTCCACTACTGACGAAAGATCTCGCAAACCCGAAGATACGTTGGGAGCCCAGAAAATGAAGTTGTCCAGGTAGTGGGCCAGGCGATGGATACCCGAACATATCATGGCCCAGGCTAACCCACCAGCCACTGCAGTGAATGTGATGGGAGCGGAGCTGAGACCGAAAGGTAAAGCCCTGTTCTGGTATGTGATGCCCCGCCACGAGATTCCCAGCCAATGGCTGTCTGAGGGATGAATTGGGACCTTTCTGTACGCTGACTTCAGATCCAGTTTTGTCAGGAACCAGCCTTGCGGGACCCTCTCTGCGACCTGTCTAACCATCACATATTGAAAGGAAGTATGGTTTGGGTTGATGGCGTCGTTAATGCTGGAGCCAGCAGGGGAAGAGAGATCTACTATCATACGGAACTTCCCTGGTCTGTGTTTCTTGGGAATTAGCCCTATTGGGCTTGTGTATGTTAAAGAGTCTAAAGATTGGACCAGATTACCCACCCTGACTTCCTCCTGAATGTATTTATCCACTTGGCGTGGCATTGAGATTGCTGATGCGATGTTCCCCTCCGCTGACTTGACACTGGCATTGGGGGGAACTCCAATTCTGAAACCCGACATAATCCCCCTCCTTAGGAACCCTGATAATTCCCTATCTGGGAGAGAGCTCAAGAAGGGGTCCCAGGCCGCCAAGGGTAGATAGCCCCTAACTTGGGGGACCAAGCGAGGAGCCTCTAATAGAGTCGACGCTGCTTCCAAAGCGAGCAGGTGAAAAT
>NW_003547827.1:4249-12361 GCF_000090795.2 Amphimedon queenslandica | reverse complement strand
CAGAAAAGTTATTAAAAAAAAGAAAAAAAATCATAAACTGCAGCATAGTTTCACCCAGTAGTCCTGACCGGATTCAAACCGCTGACCACATCCATACAAACCACACCAGCCTCTCCGCTGCAACACCACGACCCTGCTGCATCATTAACGCTGGTTGTTGTATTTATATTCAGTTTTTATAATAGATCAGTGTATTATTAATACTGGGGCGTAGCCTCAGTATATATATAGGGGCGAAGCCCCTATTACCAGAGCTCTAGCTCTGCATACTGTGTCCGGTTACCGGAGCTCTAGACACTTCGTAATATTTTACCATGAAAGATCTGAGCAATCATGCATGAGTAGATGTGCAAGTATAATATAAACATCAAAGATTAACCTGAATGAGATGAACTACCGTAGGTCGGGTTATATTTGCGGCTGCTAATATTCGCGGTGATAAAAACTAATAAAGAAGATCAATTAAATACCATGGAAACAAATTGATTGTTGCTATGACGATTGACCACGTGTTTATACAATTACAGTGTTCAGCAGCTAATTAGCTACTCTTGAGCAGTTTGAGTAGAGCCATCCAGACTCCAGTTCTGTATCTGTTATCTTCTTGTATAGATGGACCGCTACCTTCGAGTTCTTCGCTACAAAATTACTGCTGGCCGGTCGGTCATCATTATAAACCACACCCAAATTAATGAAACACTAACTAGAGTGTGTGCAGAGTCCCAAGACATGGTGAGGCAGAGTGAGTAGAGTATTTCTGAAAAGAATTGGCTAAAGCAGCTTCAAAGTGTCCAAGGATTAGTAACAGCAAGAATAACAACTCAAGAACACTGCAATAGGGTGCTGTGCTTCAATAACGCGCCGTTTTCAATTAAAATAGCATCTAGTTGCTATGGCAATTGCTAGCCGCGGGAAAAAATTGCAAATATTAGCAGCCGTAAATATAACCCGACCTACGGTAATTGTTGAGGGCAGGGCTTATTATTTCATTAATAACTATTAGTTTATTAACTATTATTAAAATAAAGTGGGTGTGGTTGTCCTCGGAATCAAATCTTTTGGTACTGGAAATGTTTCGATACCAATTCGATACTGCCTAGGAATCGAAGAATCGAGTATTTTGGAATCGAAATCACCCATCACTAAATATAAGTCGTTGCGAGTTTTAAGTCGACTTGTGATCTTAAGTCGTCTTGTGATCTTAAGTCGTCGTGTGAGCATTCTTATGTCGTCATATCAGATAGTCGAATTTTGATACTATTGGATTGCCATACGGGAGCAATCTGATAAGCTTTGGAACTTTCCAAGTCAACGACAGCCACGGAAAAAAGGTGGTGAATCGTTTGCATCTCCTAGAACTTCAGAGAACACCTCAGAAACCTTCTCAAATATAGCGTGTGCTCGTATAGAGTGAGACTGACCACTGGGAGCTTCTGGAATACCACAGAGTACCAAATTAAATTTCCTGTTCTCCATAGAGCTAGACTAGGTCAATGATATAGGGTTTTTGACAATACGAGAGGACCGGGAAGGAACAGGTGTAGCACCAGGGTTAGAAGTTTTAGGACCCTGATTCAGCAGGTCATCTAACTTCTTTGCCACATCTGATAGAGAGGCTTTTAACAACTCTATTTCCTTTTCTTGCTTCACAAGGCTACAGTGAGGACAATAGAAGGGGGTATCAGTGCAATTTAGTTTTGAATATGCAGCCTTAGACAAGCCAGCACAGCCCCTATGAAGCCAGGTAGCACACTCACCATCACACCAAATAGACTGTTGAGTTGAGTCATCAATCTGGTCATCACAAATAGGACAAATATATGACTGTTTGCCTTTCTTCTTGGGCAGCTTCTTGGGAGGCATAGTACCGTAAAAAAGAAACAAACTCAGGTCCACACTGAAGTCAGACAGTGCTCAGTCAGACCCATGTGGTTGCTTTCAAACTCTGCCAGAAGCAGTAACTAAACCAAAGTAACACAGACAAAACAACTGGCAAAGTTTTGACAAAGCAAAATTTAGTGGCTGGCTGAAAACAAAGTAAGAGCCAGCAAGAAGACAAAAGAGAAGAACAGAGTGAGAGAGTCACACCACCATTTGACATGGTACGTCATGTCATTGATTTAATTTAAATTATTGAGTAATTTTAGTATATTCATATTTTTTTGAATGCAGTAGATCTACACTTGATGGGTATAGAAAGTGATATCTTTGAATGACTAATTTTAGTGTTCATAGTGCCACAAGAAGGAAGGTATCATGGTTTTTAAGCACTGACTGAAAATAATTTTTGTAGGCATTGATTCTACAGACTATAAAAAAGTACAACATGAAGAGATTTTCCATTGTTTTCTGCCTTACCATGGCGTGATTGTAATTTATCACTGAAAATGGCAGGATTTAAACTCGATTTAAACTATGATTACATCTTTAAATTATAACTAGCATTTTGTACAATACTAATAATAAAATCAGCCATAAATTTAGATTTATGCCTGTTGAATCATAGATAATAGAGACTAGTCAGACTACGTAACCTCTATATCTATACGTATACGTGTAGTATACGTAGTCTCTAATATTTATGGTTGAATTCATTGCCAGAGCAAGACTAAATTGTTAGGTGCAGCATATCTTAGGAGTACTCATCAGACCATAAATAATCTATGATCAGACTAACCATAGATACGCCGTTATTCGGCGCTCGTCTGCTCCGGACTGGGTAGTCTCGGTCCTCCCTAAAAACGGTAGGGTCTCAAAAGCGGAAGGACGGACGGACGGACCCGCCCCGCCCAAAAAGGGGTAGGGTTTCAAAAGCGGACGGACGGACGGACCCGCCCCGCCCGAAAAAGGACGGACGGACGGATTGATGCGGACCCAACAAGACCATAAATATCCATGTAAAGGACAATCATTCGTGGATGTTAGCGAAAATGTAACTTTATCAATGCAAAATTGCTACTACAGGCTGCATAAAGCATCACAATTCCGAACCATCACTTGAATTCTATTTGTTATTCTTAATAGGAGTTCAGTGACACTATTGTAATGATTTTTCTATATTATTTGGTGCAAGTCTATATCTTCAATCAATATATTCAAAGAGGAATTACCATTTACAGTGATTATAAGCAGGAATACCATGTAGACTATATAGTATGAGTATTATTAAATAAAAACTGCAATTTTTTAGAGCAATAATTATGTTTTGTGTGTTACCAACAGCAATCTTTAGTAAATTGGTTGCAAATCAACCTGATGAGACTGTTGACTGATACTTTTATGTAAGTTATTTCATCACAGCTGTACAAATAATATCTATGTTTTAACACTATAAAATTAGGATTATATATGATGTAAGTGAAGTTGAATCTATTGTATATAATGCCTTGTCATGTCAGAAGCCACTAGATTTTAATTGTAAGTTCTTTTTAAAATTTATTTGTCTACAATATTAATAGCGGATTTGTATAGGTTATTAAGCGTCATAAATCAATTTTTTAAATTTTGATTCTATTGAAAAATATTTTACTGTGACAAAACAAGCAAGTGCTGGTATGAATCAAAATTTTATTTGAATTAATGTTTTGTTGTTGAAATTGAATAGTGTGCTCTCAATGTATTTGAAAGAAAAGGTAGGGGTGCACACACAGAAGTTTAACTTTTCAGACTATACAATCATACTATGAAGTGGTATGTACAAACTTACAAATTTTAGTTTATTATTGCAACAGTTTGTACCCAAAAAAGACAGTTCCATTGACTGTGCAGCGCTTATCTGTGCAAATTATGCATATCTAATATGTTATTGTTAAAATCAATTGACTTTTAGTTTGCCTATACATCATACTGTGTTGTGATGGAGTGTTCCGATATGTTGTCCAAGTATAAATTCTATTGTAATGGTTATGCTCTGTCATAACATTGTTTATTAGATAACTTCAAAATTTTTGAGGCAATGGCTTATGACTCTCATGCTTCACCGTTTCAGGTACAATTTGCTATTGAAATGGAGTATCATTTTTATATAGGTGGAAGACAATAACTATTAGCGTTGCAACCAGAGTTGCTTAGTGCTAAGCAACTCTTTACAATGATTTACAAACATTAAAAAGGGATCTGCAAAAAAAGTGTGGCATTCCTAGCCCAGGTATGACAAAAATAAATATACTAGAAGTAACTATAATTTTTACATTTATTACGTAGGATAACTACTTTTTAGGCTGGATTCTAAAGCTCAATATAACTATTTCAAGGGGTCTCCTTATTTTTAAAGAGCAGTGATTTCAAGGATATTGAACTATTATTATTTTAATTGTGTAATTAAATGAAATCAGTATCTCAGTATAGTGTTGCATGCAATAGCACTGATAAAAATTAATCATAAAATTTCACTATGTTTATTATTAGACTTACACCAAATAATATAGAAAAATCATTAAAATGGTGTCACTGAACTCCTATTAAGAATAACAAATAGAATTCAAGTGTTAGTTCAGTATTGTGATGCTTCATGCAGCCTGTAGTAGCAATTTTGCATTGATAAATTTAAATTTTTGCTAACATGACCTCTTCTATTGGTCCTAGCATAGTTAATACATACATAAATTTATTGTCCAAGTATAGAAGTGTTTTAAAGACAGACTATCCATGAATGATTGTCCTTTACATGGATATTTATGGTCCTGTCGGGTCCGCATCAGTCCGTCCGTCTGTCCGCCCTTTTTGGGCGGGGCGGGTCTGTCCGTCCGTCCGCTTTTGAGACCCTACCGTTTTTTAGGGACGACCGAGACTACACAGTCCAGAGCAGATGAGCGCCGAATAACGGCGTATCTATGGTTAGTCTGATCATAGATTATTTATGGTCTGATGAGTACTCCTAAGATATGCTGCACCTAACAATTTAGTCTTGCTCTGGCAATGAATTCAACCATAAATAATAGAGACTACGTTTACTACACATATACGTATAGATATAGAGGTTACGTAGTCTGACTAGTCTCTATTATCTATGATTCAACAGGTATAAATCTAAATTTATGGCTGATTTTATTATTGGTATTGTTCAAAATGCTAGTTATAATTTAAAGATCTAATCATTGTTTAAATCGAGTTTAAATCCTGCCATTTTCAGTGATAAATTACAATCACGCCATGATAAGGCAGAAAACAATGGAGAATCTCTTCATGTTGTACTTTTTTATAGTCTGTAGAATCAATGCCTACAAAAATTATTTTCAGTCAGTGCTTAAAAACCATGATACCTTCCTTCTTGCGACACTATGAACACTAAAATTAGTCATTCAAAGATATCACTTTCTATACCCATCAAGTGTAGATCTACTGCATTCAAAAAAAATATGAATATACTGAAATTACTCAATAATTTAAATTAAATCAATGACATGACGTACCACATCAAATGGTGGTGTGACTCTCTCACTCTGTTCTTCTCTTTTGTCTTCTTGCTGGCTCTTACTTTGTTTTCAGCCAGCCACTAAATTTTGTTTTGTCGAAACTTTGCCAGTTGTTTTGTCTGTGTTACTTTGGTTTAGTTACTGCTTCTGGCAGAGTTTGAAAGCAACCACATGGGTCTTACTGAGCACTGTCTGACTTCAGTGTGGACCTGAGTTTGTCTCTTTTGTATGGTACTATGCCTCCCAAGAAGCTGCCCAAGAAGAAAGGCAAACAGTCATATATTTGTCCTATTTGTGATGACCAGATTGATGACTCAACTCAGTCTATTTGGTGCGATGGTGAGAGTGCTACCTGGCTTCATAGGGGCTGTGCTGGCTTGTCTAAGGCTGCATATTCAAAACTGAATTGCACTGATACCCCCTTCTACTGTCCTCACTGTAGCCTTGTGAAGCAAGAAAAGGAAATAGAGTTGTTAAAAGCCTCTTTATCACATCTGGCAAAGAAGATAGATGACCTGCTGAATCAGGGTCCTAAAACTTCTAACCCTGGTGTTACACCTGTTCCTTCCCGGTCCCCTCGTATTGTCAAAAACCCTATATCATCGACCTAGTCTAGCTCTATGGAGAACAGGAAATTAAATTTGGTACTCTGTGGTATTCCAGAAGCTCCCAGTGGTCAGTCTCGCTCTATATGAGCACACGCTATATTTGAGAATGTTTCTGAGGTGTTCTCTGAAGTTTTAGGAGATGCAAACGATTCACCACCTCTTATCTATGACTGTCGTTGACTTGGAAAGTTCCAAAGCTTATCAGATGGCTCCCGTATGGCACTCCAATAGTATCAAAATTCAACTATCTGATACGATGACATAAGAATGCTCACACGACGACTTAAGATCACAAGTCAACTTAAAACTCACGATGCCTTATATTTAGTGATGGGCGATTCCGATTCCAAAATACTCGATTCTTCGATTCCTAGGCAGTATCGAATTGGTATCGAAACATTTCCAGTACCAAAAGATTTGATTCCAAGGACAACCACACCCACTTCACTTTAATAATAGTTAATAAACTAATAGTTATTAATGAAATAATAAGCTCTGCCCTCAACAACTACCGTAGGTCGGGTTATATTCACGGCTGCTAATATTCGCGATTTTTTCCAGCGGCTAGCAATTGCCATAGCAACTAGATGCTATTTTAATTGAAAACAGCGCGTTATTGAAGCACAGCACCCTATTGCAGTGTTCTTGAGTTGTTATTCTTCTTGCTGTTACTAATCCTTGGACTCTTTGAAGCTGCTTTAGCCAATTCTTTTCAGAAATACTCTACTCACTCTGCCTCACTATGTCTTGGGACTCTCCACCCATTCTAGTTAGTGTTTCGTTAATTTGGGTGTGGTTTATAATGATGACCGACCGGCCAGCAGTAATTTTGTAGCGAAGAACTCGAAGGTAGCAGTCCATCTGTACAAGAAGATAACAGATACAGAACTGGAGTCTGGATGGCTCTACTCAAACTGCTCAAGAGTAGCTAATTAGCTGCTGAACACTGTAATTGTATAAACACGTGGTCAATTGTCATAGCAACAATCAATTTGTTTCCATGGTATTTAATTGAACTTCTTTATTAGTTTTTATCACCGCGAATATTAGCAGCTGCAAATATAACCCGACCTACGGTAGTTCATCTCATTCAGGTTAATCTTTGATGTTTATATTATACTTGCACATCTACTGATTGGTCAGATCTTTCATGGTAAAAATATTACGAAGTGTCTAGAGCTCCGGTAACCGGACACAGTATGCAGAGCTAGAGCTCCGGTAATAGGGGCTTCGCCCCTATATATATACTGAGGCTACGCCCCAGTATTAATAATACACTGATCTATTATAAAAACTGAATATAAATACAACAACCAGCGTTAATGATGCAGCAGGGTCGTGGTGTTGCAGCGGAGAGGCTGGTGTGGTTTGTATGGATGTGGTCAGCGGTTTGAATCCGGTCAGGACTACTGGGTGAAACTATGCTGCAGTTTATGATTTTTTTTCTTTTTTTTAATAACTTTTTCTGCTATTTTGTCTTTTTTGGCATTTTTAGGTCAAGAAATAAACACCTTCTTGTACACCTTAGCCTCCGGGGTCGTAGGGTTGGGATTGGGATTTAGTGTTTAGTTTTTAGAGCATAGGTCCAGAAATAACACCCTCTCGTACATCTTAGCTTCCGGGGTCGTAGGGTTGGGATTGGGGTTTAGTCTTTAGTTTTTAGAGCACCCTCTCATATATCTTAGCCTCTGGGATAGTAGGGTTATGGGGTTAGGATTTAGTGTTTCTTGATTAAAAGACTAAGTTCCATTTTGCACTATTGCGCATGCGCACAAGCTGTTTTATGGAGAAAAATAGACTGCCAGAGCTCTAGCATTCACAGACTATGTCCGGTTATCAGAGCTGTAGCCACAGCCAAAATATTAAGTTAGTCTTGGTTTGCTAGATCTAGGAATCTCTACAGCAATTGAAGTTAGGTACCTTCCTGTAGCATTTCAGTACTGAGAACTCTTGCTTCACAGGCTGCCAACTGAACTCAGCACAGAAGTATTCTGAATTAAAGATAATATTTTGAAAAGTTAATGCACATATTATTGTACCTAGGAAGGTAATTTTAGCTTAAAGCTGATTTGCTTTCAAGCTGTTCAAAT
>NW_003547827.1:0-1409 GCF_000090795.2 Amphimedon queenslandica | reverse complement strand
GACAACTGGTTTCTGAGAGACATAGCAGGTTGAAACCAGGGAACATTGACAAGATGTTATTCCTAAATCAAAACCTTTTAAATTTAAATATTGTACTTGTAGGCCAGCATGGCTAATAGACATGCAATTCAGTTAGTGTCTATCAGGGGCGTAGCTGGACCTTGGGTGACGGTAGGGCAAGGAGACAAAATGGCGCACAAATCCAGACCGTGGTTTTGGCCACACCCCTTTTACGTAACAAAATGGAGGCATTTTCCTGCAAGCTAAGCAAAATCAGAGTGAAATTATCATTGTACATAGCTTTAAAAAGAGCTGTGGTTATCAGCCACCCCCTTTTGTTATTGTAAGAACAATGAATATAATCTTTTGGGTTATAATTTCAATGAATATAATTATAAGGCCACTTTGATGGTAGGGCCCAGGCCCCCTCAGGCCCTACCTCAGCTACGCCCCTGGTGTCAACTTATACACTATTATTATAGCTATTAATAAATTAAATGGGCGTGGTTAATAGCATGTACTCGGAATCGTACTCGATACCGTCGATACTCAGAGAAAAAGTACTCGGAATCGAACCGAATCAAATTTTTTTTGGTATCGCCCATCACTACTTATATTTATTATTTCTAAGACGGAGGGGTAAAATATTAATAGTTTGATTTTAACCCTTTGTAAACTGAAAAAATTGAATAAAATGGCAGAGACTGGCATCAGTTGGACTGATCATCAAATCTCATTGTTGTATTATAAATACTCATAATTAGGCCCGGAATTGTCAAATCATTATACTTACTAAGAATAAATACATTCACAATAACGATAATAATAATAATTCCAAGAGAAGTGCGGAGGGAAGTAGTCAGAGGTAGCATTAAGAGAAAAAGGAGGGAGAGGGGAGAAAGAAAATAAAAGAAGTACTTGGAAAAAACATTAGCATTAAGCATAAGTGTAACAATGATAATTAAATCAAGTACAATTAAAAGTAATTAAGTGCTCTAATGTTGACACATACAATTTTACTCCATAGTCATGATACTCTCTTGTATAAGATTCACTTCATTTTGTAATCTCTATACAAATGCATCTCGTCAGCTGATATAGAATAATGACTTTCTGTGACTGTGACACTACCAGATTCCTCTGGTAATAGATCATCAATGCTTATTTCATAGTTTCCATCCACCGCATCAGAAAATCCCATAGCAACTAGTCCAAACAAGCGAAGTCTTAAAAATCCTTGTAGAAACATTTGTTGTGGGGATCGCTGTCTTGCTATTCTTATTCCATGGCAAGTATTTTGACTGGTAATTTCAATAGTTCTTGATATAAACATAGTATGCAATTCACACATCTTCTAAGTTCCAGTAGTGATTCCTCCATGTTTTTCAGTTCAGAAACTCTAGCATCAT
>NW_003547826.1:11969-13535 GCF_000090795.2 Amphimedon queenslandica | reverse complement strand
TTAGCTTTATAATGTTGTACAGTGTAGCTTCAATGTACCTTCTCATTGGAGGAGAGACTCACTCAGTTCATAATGGCAACTCAAGATGATGAAACAGGAGGATTCTCTGATAGACCAGGAGACATGGTAAAAAATTAATTTTAATAATTTTAAATTAAAATTTAATTTCATTTTGGTAAAAAAAATATTAGACAAAGATGACATTTATTTTTATTATATAATTCTTCTTTTTAAAGGTTGATCCTTTTCATACCTTATTTGGATTGGCTGGTCTCTCGTTGCTAGGCAATAGACAGATCAAAGGAGTTAATCCAATTTTCTGTCTACCACAAAATGTTATCGAAAGACTTGAACTAGACTATGAACTACTTAAAGAATAATTACTGAATTGATTAATAATAATAATAATCATTAATGATTTTTATAAATTTAATGTATATACAAAAATTGCAATAATAAAATAAATTAGTGACAATATTATAGATAAATTTACAATAGTTAATAATTATTATTATTTATTTATTATTTATTAATTAGTGCACTTATTTCCTCAACAGTTTGAGGTGTCCCTTTGTTCAGTACTTGAGGTCCATCAGAAGTAATGAGGACATCATCTTCAATTCTTACAGCAGCTCCAAGAAACCTAAAATAATAAAAATAAAAATACTAACATTCCACATGAGGCATAAAGACATTTATGTGCATCAGAAAATGTAAAAAATTGGAGCGATTTTGGAGCCATTTTTCAGAAAAAACCATGGGTTTATAGCCTTGGGTATTTTTCAGAATTTTGGCATTTCTAAAAAATGGTCATAACTTGAAAAATTGAAGTCAGAATCAGCTCAAACTTTCTACATAGCTTAAGGACATCAATATGCATCAAAAAATTTAATAAAAATTTGGGGTGATTTCGGAGCTATTTTTCAGAAAAAACCATGGGCTATAGTAT
This sequence comes from Amphimedon queenslandica, assembly GCF_000090795.2. Lineage (NCBI taxonomy): Eukaryota > Metazoa > Porifera > Demospongiae > Haplosclerida > Niphatidae > Amphimedon > Amphimedon queenslandica. The sequence goes on along the minus strand of NW_003547826.1, from coordinate 12,586 downwards.
AGCCTTGGGTATTTTTCAGATTTTAGCTCATTTTTTAAAATGGCCGTAACTTGAAAAATTGAAGTGGAAATCAGCTCAAACTTTCTACACAGCATAAGGACATCAATATGTATCAGAAAATGTAATAAAAATTTGGGGTGATTTTGGAGCCATTTTTCGGAAAAAAACCATGGGCTATAGCCTTGGGTATTTTTCAGATTTTGGCTCATTTTTTAAAATGGCCGTAACTTGAAAAATTGAAGTCGAAATTAGCTCAAACTTTCTACACAGCATAAGGACATCAATATGTATCAGAAAATGTAATAAAAAGTGGGGGTGATTTTGGAGCCATTTTTCAGAAAAAACCATGGGCTATAGCCTTGGGTATTTTTCAGATTTTGGCTCATTTTTTAAAATGGCCATAACTTGAAAAATTGAAGTCGAAATTAGCTCAAACTTTCTACACAGCATAAGGACATCAATATGTATCAGAAAATGTAATAAAAAGTGGGGGTCATTTCCGAGCCATTTTTCGGAAAAAACCATGGACTATAGTCTATGCTCTTTCCATAAAATGCTAATACTTTACAATTGCTCATAACACAATAAAGAATACTCACTCTTTAGCTTTGATGTGG
>NW_003547826.1:5977-7580 GCF_000090795.2 Amphimedon queenslandica | reverse complement strand
TCACATTATTTATTTATTTATTTACTTATAATACTGTAGTTATATTGACTATCAGGGATCTGGTTGAGATCTTACGAGTTTTAAAAGATGGTCACTTTCAAACTATCAAATGGTTTGATCTTGGTCTCTACTTGGGTCTGATTCATAATGATCTCAAGGTTATTGAGACTAACTATCCACGAGATGCTGAGTGATGTCTCAGAGAATGTTTAGCAAAATGGCTTACAGATGTTATTGAAGCAACATGGGAGAAACTAGCTATTGCCGCTAGTGAAGTAGGAGAGATATCAGTTGCTGAATATATTAAGTGAGATTGCAATTAATTATAATAGTTATTATTGATTATTAATTGGATCAACAAAATTAAGAGCTGTAACGATTTAAAAAAGGAGGTCCCAGTTGGTCATCATTAGCTACAGCACTGGACACAATAGAAGAAAAATCTATTGCTTCTTACATTAGAAATAAATATTCTCCATCAAATTAGTTGATTGAACTACATGTTGCTCATCTGTTTAGTTGTTTTATTTGATAAATTATATATTTAAAGATTAAATGGGCGAGACAAAGCAAGCCAAGCTGAGCATTATGTGGGCAAGCCAAAGCAAGCCCTAATAAGAGGAAAAAGCAGGAAGGGACCAAATCGCTTCAGTCTGTCTGTTTGTACAGGTAGTTGAAAGTTGTGAATAAATCATAAAATGAGATATTTTTATTATACAATTATTTACTTTTTTAAAAGCTCCGGCAGCAATTTCCCCAGCTCTTCTCATCAGTGATATCTCACCCTCAGACTTTATAGCCCTCAATGTATGCATGTGAATTTATGTCACAAATAAACACTGTGATGAATTAATTTCTTGAAATTCTCCCTACCTAATTTATTATTTCTTTTCTCTCTACTTTTACGACTGCTTTGGTGCTCACTTATATTAATAGTAATAATTATCATCTTTATTACTAGTTTTATAATAATAATAATGATAATAATAATAATAATAATCATAATCAAGTGGCAGTCTATAGATATAGTTTACAGCTCACCTTTATCACTCATTATGTTCTAAACTGATCACAGCTTTATACTAATTGTATCTTTATTTTGCTGTTATTTGTTTTTTTCCTACATGTACATGTACTTTGTTTCTTTCTTTTAATCTACCCTATCCTAAATCTAAGTGCTGAAATTTTATTGACTTACTGTTCATATTAATATCTAATCATAACAAAACCAATAATAAAATTGTCGAAAGTAATGTTTGGTGAAGTTTTAATGAACAGCAGCTGTGTACAGTACATACATGTACATGTTTTTGATTGTTTTCATATTCTCCCTCCCCATCAGTTACTGATAATCATGGTGTGTTATAGTGTATGGATAATGAATTCCTTAAGTTTGGGTGTGGCAGCACGGAACCAATCAAGTGAATCACAACTTTCACAAGACACAAGATAATGTCATTAGAGGACCAGTGCTGGGCTGCCTTTAGAGATGGCAAACATGATGAAGCTGTTTCCTTACTACCATTAGTGAAGGAACCAAATAAAATCAAAGGATTTTATGACCCAGGGCCATGGGAGAACACTAGTCTACTTCATTTGTCTT
>NW_003547826.1:0-1378 GCF_000090795.2 Amphimedon queenslandica | reverse complement strand
GGCGAATGTGACGGCTTATATGTCTGAGAGAAATGAGAGAGTGCCTCCTCATTTTATAATAACTCAAGAGGTTTTTGGCACTCCTGGACGCCATTTTATTACGAGCCACTCCTCCTCAAAATTTCCCGCGAAAGTTTTCGCAAACTCGCCAAACAAGCATGCTCAGTTCCTTGATAAAATGGCGTCGTGTTGCAAGGCAGTATTGTCTCACCTTGAAAAAAGTAGAAATAGAAATTAACACAGACTTTTAAAATTTTACCTATTGTGTTAATAGGTGGGGATTCATTTAATTGCTTGTACTCTCAAGTCCTGCAAAATCACATAATTATGAGTCAAAATGGCTTACAAAAAGTCAGTGAAAGCAAGTGCATAGAGATTTCTAATAGTTTTAGCTTCTTTTTAGGAGGAAACTGAAAGAATAATAATTCCAATTGATGTCAGATATCACTACTCATTTGAATCGTAAGGTCATTGTAACTCGTAATGAAAATACTTACTCCTTAGGCTGACAAAAATGATAGAAAATGTATCACTGGAGCTGAAACAAGACTTGAAAAAGTTAGTAGACTATTTTTTAGTTTTATTATAATATTATACCAAGAATATATTAGACATTTATTTCCTGTATTATCGTAATTTTAATAGGATAACATTAGGTCTTGTTGGTGCAGACAATCATACTGTTGTGTTTTATGACATTTGTAAAGGAATGGTCTCTCCAAATGATAGTCCACTGTCTTTAAAACGTCAGAAAAAATGAGTAGCAGTATTAATATATATATATATATATATAATGTAATTGAATACATTGTATGTATTGTCTCCTGTTTGTCACTTTTATATGAACATTGATATTTTTCACTCTTCATCTCTTGATCTACGAATGAGGATCATAATGAATGACTCATTTATTTTTAATAGTTTTATCAATAATCAATAATAATAATAATAATAATAGTAATGATTATTGCACAACAAACAAAAGAGAGAGATAATTATTATCAGAATAATAATAATTGTTATTATTTTTAATACACACTACATGACACAATCATGTTTGTTTTAAGAGTAATAATTATTATTTTTAGCAAAATAACTGGAACACTAAAAGGCTCGAAAATAAAATAAAATCTCTAATAAAGAAATGAAAATGAGAGAAAGAAAGAGAGAGAGAGAAAAACTACCAACTACCTAAAAATAATCTGAACATTACTTGAAATTAATTTAATGTAATAAAATAATAATAATAATAATAAACACATGTGTATACTACATGTACATGTCTTCTAATAATTATTTTAACTCCTATATTTCCAGCTGCCCTCCTTCCCTCCCTCTCTACAGGAGGTGGGCGGTCATCATCGGATTGTAATCAAAT
>NW_003547825.1:7234-13537 GCF_000090795.2 Amphimedon queenslandica | reverse complement strand
GAGACAAGAGACAGAAGGGAAATAGGATGATAGTCGAGGGGGAGGGAGGAGGGAGGACTAGTTTTTGGAATGGGAACTATTAAAGACAGTTTCCACTGGTCTGGGAATGTGCCAGTGGAGATAGATGTGTTAAAAATGTGTTGTAGAGCAGGAACAATAAAGGGAGCTGTTGATTTAAGGAGTAGGGAAGAGATTTCATCAGGACCACTAGATGTACAAGATGGGAGTTCTGAGATGAGTTGGAGAATATCTTCTTGGGAGCAGAGTAGTTCGGGGGGGCAGGAATCAGGAGAGAGGTGAGTTGAATGAGTTGGAATTGGTGAGGACTGAGAGCAAGTAAAGAAGCTGCTAAAAGTGTTGTTGATGAGGTTAGCTTTGTCAATGTTAGAGGTAACCTGAGAGGATGAGGAAACAAGTGGTGGGATTGGATCAGTAGATTTACGAAGAGAACGGACAAAAGACCAGAATTGACGGGGTGAAGAAGAAATTGAGTGGAAAAAGTTAGTTTTAGAACGTCTAACCTCGGCAGAAATTTTATTTCTTAGTCTACGGTATTCTGGCAATAGGTGAGATGAGTTGTGTTTGGAGATTTTGTGATAAAGACGACGACGGTGAGCAATCTTTTTGAGCAGAGGTCGGGGAAGCCAGGGAGGTGGAGGGTGTAATGATTGAAACTTATGGGGAGTGAAACTTTGGACTGTTTCCATGAAGAGATTGAGGAAGATTGACCAGGAGAAATTAAGATCATCAGAGAGAAAATCATTCCAATTAATTGAGTCAAGTACTAAGTTAATTGAGTCGAAGTCAGCTTTGTGATAGAGCCAAACTTTCTTCTTGGAGATTAATGAAGTATACAACAAATGTGCAGTGAGCATTTCTGTGTGAGCCAGAGCTTGCATTTAAAAGGAAAATTAGAAAAGTCACTTTTTGCCCATACATCTCTGTACTTCTATCCCACAACATGGCGGCTCGTTAATGATATTCATTGCTAAACGCGGCATTGGTGGGAAAGGTCTATAAAATTAAAATTAGGAGCCTACTCCGACTCCTGGAAAAATACACTACAGAAAATAAAACTATCCACTACTACAAAAATTCAAATTCAAATTTTAAAATTCACACTTAGATTATTAATAAGTAAAATACTACATTGTCTAATTTCCTACAATAGAAAAGTTTTAAATGATGTTCTACTACAAACCAAGATTTATAGGGAGCTAGCTGGTACCAGCTCTTGCAGGTAAAGAAACCTTCTAAGTGTTGATGAAAACTCTGGAATTTGCTTCACCTTTAATCCATCCACCTCATATTCCTCATCTGCTATTTTTTTTGCAATTATTGTCATCATTGACACAACATCACATTCGGTTTTGCAGTATTGCTCAAAGACTTTACATAAGGACTGAATAAAAACAGTGCCTTCTTTTTCTGATCGATAAGCAGCGAATCTCTCAATGGTTGCAAAAGATAGCAAAAAATCAGATCCAATTGGTATTCTGATTTTTTTATTGTTGCCGCTATCCCTTGCCAATCCAGTATTATCAATTTCTCCTCTGCACGACTGAATAAAGAAGAGTTTTGGCTGTCCACATAAACCATTGATTCTTTCAATTTTTGCTTTAATGGTTGAGATTCTATATTGCTCCTCATTACCTGCAGTAAAATAAGCATTACGAGCTTTATCTGTATCACCATGAGCAAGAATAAACATAACAAAACAGGACGACCATGAGTGATTAGCTTTTTCCAAATTCTCAAGTAACTTATTAATTTCTACTTCGTTGACATTTTTATATTCTTTATATGAAAATTTAAGAGTATCTTGAAATAGTTTCTTCAATGCTATGAGATCTTCCTCATTTCCTGGGCGGTTTTTATCTATGCTGATGACTAAACAGTAGCCCGGTGATTTACTATTGTTCATTTCGTACACTTGATCATTTTTGACACCAATTTTTTTGCCCCTGACAACGTAGCTTTTCTCATCAATAGATGGAAGACCTAAAAATGAAATTTACGAGCAAGTAAGGGGTATACATTTATAATTACAGTTTTAATGTGATGTCTAAAGCAACAGTGCATATATTAATCAATATTACAATCATTTGTTTGGCCAGACTTTTGTTCTATTGTTCTCCCAGTTCCAAAAACAAAATGCACAATAATACATGAACACCATCCTTACAAAACAAAAAACAAAAGTTTACCCCCAAAAATGAAAGTTTAACTTAGCTGACAAAATAGAAAATTGATATACAATCCAATGCTACATAATCAAAGCATACTTGTATCCTTATCATTAGCATTATCAGACCATTCAGGAAGAGATTTATCTAATAATAAAGTAAAATAATGTATTACAATTCTAGCATGCCTATTTGCAATTGACCAATCAGATTGCCACATTGAGGGTAAGTAAAATCACTTCTACCATGCCAACTTTCAATTGACCAATGAAATTGCAGTATCATAGGTTAATTATTTTTTTCATATTAACCTAGCTCATTAAATTAAATGGCACTCTGTGCATATTCTTTCCATTTGTGAAGCTTGATTGTTTCTTTACAGCTGGTAGTTCCTTTGAAATGTCATGGAAGAAGTTGCTAAATTGTTTTCAAATGTTGTAGAAGTTGGTTACACACCTCAGTATCGGTTTCTGTGGCATTTATTAACTTTGCGAATGTGTCGCTCAGTTAAGCAAAAGAATTTTAATAGCTTTTCTACACGTACATAATAATTGTCTAATAATAATTTTTTAAGTTAATCACAATTACCAATTGTCTCAAGGCCATCTGCTTCATCTTCTAATTATAAAAAGGAAAAATTAAAAATATTATAATTAAAATGAACTCACTTTTATAATATTTCTCTTTGTACTCATCAAAAAATAAAGTATCTCCCTCAATTTGTGATACATCACCAACACAAATGAATCCACTATCTTTTAGCCATATCACAAAATCACATCGATCCAATTCCTTAATTTCAAGCTTTTTACGGCTAAATAAAGTGCATTTTCTACGATCAAACTCTTCATTTGTCATACCATTGTAGAATTTATAAATGGTTACACATAGATCAGTATCAGGATCCAGAACATAGGGTGGTGATTTTATTGAGGCAAATGATTGGAGACTCTCTGCACCTTTCCAGTCCAAGCGAGATCCCTTTAGCACTTCAATAGTGAGTGTAATGGCAGATTGATAGGATTTTAACTGAATACCCAGAATTTCAAAAAGCTCGCGAAAATTTTTTCCATCAGTGAAATCTGCTTTATTTCCTTCCATCACTACAGCAACAGCTAAACGGTATCGAGTGAGTAGGTCAGCACTTAGTTGTTGTTCCACATCCTTTAAAGCTGCCTGCATAGGAGCAAGATTTGAGGAGTCATCATTCCAATTAGGACCACCTTTTATAAACAATGAAAGAAAAAATAATAAATATAGGTGTGATTTACAAAACTCCGGTAGTTTTGTGTTAAAATACAGATTCACATAAATCCCATAGAGACTCTGGCCTCTGTGTATACTTAATGGGGCAGAGTGTAATAATTGTGGGTTGATATTCAGGGTGTAAAGGTCTTTTCATACTGGTTGCATAGCATAGGGGCAAAAGCTTCAAGTGTTGTTAATTTTTTGATGATTTGTCAAAATAGTTCAGTGAAAATCAATTTATTACAGTACAAGATTGCAGACATATAATTTGCAAGAGCTAAATCCACAAAAATACATTTATTAGGCAAATTCATTAAATTTATAGCCCCAAAAATTTTGCACTGTATGGTCATGTCCATGAATAAATGGACATCAATGGGCACTTTCTAATAGGTGGATTGAAAGTGCCCGGGATTAGTGCTAGAGGTGGATTGATGTGATGTCATGCAGTGGTAGAATCGGGGGGCAGGGGCCTGCCCCTCATTTTGGATGCAGGACAAAAAGACAACTATACTGTGCATGATAATTTAAAGAGTACCGTAAATCCTCAAATAAAAGCCCAGGTGTCTATTTCTTAAAATGGCATTTGGACCTCGAAAAAAGTAAAAAAATAAAATAAAACTTAAGGTAACAGGGAGATTTGAACTCAGAACCTTACGTAAATGACTTTAGGAACTTAACCAAATATCTACAAGGGATCTGTATATACTAGTAGGCTACATTTGTGTATTTATAGTTCCATTTTATTGCTAACCTGGCGTTTATTTGCACCTGGCTTTTATTTGAAGATTTACGGTAAATTAGTGTAAGCATTAGTTTTTTGGACTACAGAGTAACTCGGGGCTATTCCAACCAGTTCCTGCACTATGATCTAATTAAATATTCATGAAGTCATAACTCACTCTTTTTTGCTTTATTTCATTTATTTTATTCATCAATGAGTTCTATTTTGTCCATTCTATTCGTACTTTTTTGAAATCAGCAAAATTCAGCTTCAATTAACTTTGGATGAAAACAGTACTTTCACTGACCTAGTTGTTGGGGCTATTTCAATCCTACTAGGGCTATTCTGACCCTCCAGATACTAACTAGTAGTCTATATATATGGGAAAATTATGCAGTGACCGGAGATATACAAGCACTATCACTAGGTGATAATACGTGAAAAAGCTAATGAACACAAATTTTTAGCCAGAGTTGCTTAGCTGCATTTTGTAAAGATCAAGCTGTTCTTTGGTGTTGGTAGTTAGAGAATTCTACGCTGAATAGATACATCCTTGTTTCAGTCCTGTATCTGCTGCAGTTAAGACTGGAGAAAGAGGACCCTCTAACTGGGGCTATTCCGACCGCTGCACACGGATTTCCCATTGGTTTATACAGGGGGACGGAATAGCCCCGACTCAGTTACTCTAATAATGGAAGTTATAGTAAGGTTTCAAAAATGAGCTCCACACTCCTCTTTTAGACTGGTGAAAAAATGAGCACCTCCACTTATACATTGGTCATATTTCAGAGTAAAAATAAAAACACACTTAAATGTACCATTTTGAAGTGCTTCTGCTGGGAAAACGCCAGATGGTTGGGGGCCTTGGGGCTCTTTCTCCTTGCCAGCCTCTTCTTCGTCACCGTTATTCCACTCAATGCTCATTTCTTGTCGGTATTAAGATCACTGCAGGTTTAAACTTTCGTGTCTCTTTTAGCAGCTATTATAATACTCCTTGTAGCCCTGTACTTGATCTATGCCGGCAGTGACTGAGTGGCTACACAAGTGAGACCATTTTATATCCGGATCCGAGTTAGTATCTCCCATAGATATTATAGATATTATAGTTACGTAGTCTATAATATCTATGATAACATAGATCTAGATATGATGATAATATCTATGGTATCTCCGTACATGAGTCATCACGAGTCAAAATGAAAATGGCGGGTTCGAACGCCGGGGACCTTTCTAGCAGCAAAACAAGGCAAATCCGCAAAGACAATGTCTAAAAACTTTTCTGGAGACACTGGAAGATACAAAGGACCTTAATATGTCTTTTTAAGATGAAATAGAAGCCCGTTATGTGTTTCCTGGTCTGACCACATCCGTACCATTGTAGCCGCTGGCAAAGCTTATATACAAGATGCTGGGTCTACTCCGTCGCTTATTTAAGTCCACATCAATATCCATTCGTCGAAAGCTGTACATTACCTTAGTGAGACCTCAGTTAACATACTGCAGCCAAATCTGGAGGCCTCAAGCTGCTGGAAGCTGTCCAAAGACGAGCTACTAAGTGGATACTGAATGATTACACCTCTGACTACAAATTTAGACTGCAATCTCTCCCGCACTTACTCCCACTCATGATGACACTTGAACTTTACGATATTACCTTCTTTCTTAAATCTCTGTCTTGTCCCTCTGAAGCGTTTGACATACTTAATTTTGTTTCATTCAGCTCCACTTGTACTCGTTCATCCAGCTCCAGCTTAAAGCACACCTTCTCTAGAACTACCCCCTCTCGTCATTTTTACTTCTCTCGTCTCCCTCATCTCTGGAACTCGCTCCCATCTCTTAACCTACTGTCAATCTCTCACTCCCAAGCTATGACTTTGCTCCGTAATCACTTTTGGCAATTATTCATGTCCCATTTCAATCCCGACAATCTATGTTCTTTTCATGCTTTGTGTCCATGCAGCCAGTGTATTATTCATTCATCACATCATTGATTATTAGTTTGTTTTGTCTTTGTTTCAGGGGCCCAGTGTATTTACTGGATTTCCTTCACATCACATAATTCATTACCCTCTGATTTACACTGTTTTTTTTATTCCGTGCTGTAAAGTTTATTAATAATAATAATAATTATTATTATTATGGTAA
>NW_003547825.1:0-6735 GCF_000090795.2 Amphimedon queenslandica | reverse complement strand
CAGGTTTGTTTTTATGTCGACCCGTTTGTTCTCCATTGAGTTGCCAACCAAAATGGCGGCCGGAATTTATTTCATCCTAAATCACGCCTTACAACCGTAAAAATTTCTAATAATCTTCCTACGCATTCAATTCTCGCCTAGGGTGGTCTATAGACATGAATATTATTATTATTATTATTATTATTATTATTATTATTATTATCACTTTACAACACACAGAACAAAAAGTAAGGATAAGTATAAGAAGGAGAAAGAGACAAGTGCCTCGGCTTTGATGATCCTGTTCTTTACTTCATCAGATATTGCAGATAAATAGATCTTCACTAGTTTAAGATTTTAAAAATAACTGCAATCATCATAGTTTGTAGTGAAGCAATAAAATAAAATACCGTATAACTATTAATTAAAGTTAAATAGCCTAATCTTGAAAACGGGTGTGGTCACAATGAATAAAATGGAGGCTAGCAGCCTGAGCTAGTCTAGCGCAGCCAGACCATTCCCCAGCCTACAGTCATTTTTATTTAGGTGGACCACCCAAATGACTGTAGGCTGGGAAATGGTCTGGCTGCACGAGACTAACTCTGAGCTTATTTGCAGCAAAAGATCAGCAAGACAAGACTAAACTGATGTTCAAAGACTTCTGTAGCAGTGAAGGAAGGCTGGGACAGCAGATATACAATCTTTTCATTGATATAAAGGACTCTGATAAGCTGAATGCTGCAATGAGAGGCTAACTGAGAAAGCTGCATCCAATTTCTGCCGGCTGTGAGCCTGTGACTAAGTCATTTTAAAAAGTAGTGGCTATTTTTACGGTCCCGTAATCTCATTGTATACAGCTATTTTTACGGCAGGGAATATAGAAATGAAGTGACGTAAAAACATGACAATCAGCATCAACAAAGCAGCAGGGTCGTGGTGGCACAGTGGGGAAGGCGCTGGGTTGGACACAGACGGGCACTGGTTCGAATTCAGCTCAGATCATTTCTTTTTTTTATTTTATAATTTTGACTTTAACAAATTGATTTTTTTAATCTTTCTACTTCGCTATGTTCCCTAATTATGTTAGGAGCCCTAGTTATGTTAGGAGTCCCCTACTTAGCTATTGTTTTTAGGGTTTAGGGGTTAGGGTGGCGGTTTTTTTTTTTTTTAGAGCGTCCCCAGACTAGGTTGGTTTAGGGTTTAGTTTTTTTTATTTTAGAGTGTTTCCCAGGTTTTAAAATGAGTAAATCCATAGATAAATCACCCTGCCGTAAAAATAGCCACCCACGGTCGGATTACGGGCCCGTAAAAATAGCCACTGCCTTTTAAAAAAGCAGAAGTTCTGGAGATACGGTATGAGACACTATTCGTAATCTTCCGCATTTTATTTGCATTCTCTGTGATAATTTTCAAAATTCTCCTGCTGGACGGCAAAACCAATGGACAGAAGGCCAAAAGCAGCCTTTGTGAACAAGTCGCTTTTTTGAGGAGACATTTTGAGTTTTATTCTTCACTGTTACTGGCATTTCAAATCATACTTCTTTAAAATATAAATTGTAACTGCTTCTAACAGATCTTTAATGCTTGCAGATGTTCAGATGACTAGCTAATGAAATGCTAGGAAATTTTTTACTTTTTGTATTTGCATGGACATATATACAATTGCTTTGCTTGCTCATAAATAATAAACTATGGCTTGCTTAGGCTCGCCCCTTAAACTGATGTTTTACATTCTTATTATTAAATAAGCATTAGACAATGCAGGCTGCCCATACAGGGATAGCTACACATCACTGCAAAATGAACATGAGGCCAGGTAAAGGCTGGTTTACAATATTATGCTGTTACGTTGACACTGGAATAGAATCTGGTAACCAATGGCAACTGTTCACATTACTGAGGTAAGACTGTTCTTACCTACGTAAAATGGTGGCCATTTGGTTTATACAGCACTTCCTGTCATAACATTATAGCCTTACTTTACGTTAATTTTGCAGTGTAAATTGGCCTTTAGTGAGGTTCACTCAGGCTTGCCTCAATAATATTATATGTGCAATGATAATGATACGTATCACTATAATCAAGTTAACAATCACTATCATTATTTAGATCTAAGATCTACTATTAAAACATAATTATAACATCTTACAAAAATTATTGATTATAATGTAGCATATGTTCCAGATATAAATACTGTATCACTGATAATGCCGGTACAATAATGATATTTCAGCACGCCAGTAAAATTGAAGGGATCTGATTGCTACAAAAATGAGAGAGAGAGCATAATGAATTATGATGTGCTAGCAGTTTTTAGTGTTTATCTCAGTTAGAAAGTTTGAGACATTTTTTAGTTATAAGCATTGAAGGAATCTTTATCTTTTACTTTTATAACAATGCCAGCTGGATTCAACACTACTAAGTTGTCAATGCTCAATGTGTGTGCATATGATACATTGTTGTAGTTAGTCTAGTAGATGAACAACAAGATACAGTAGTTCCTATTAATAATAATAAGTGTATAATGTACATCAGTGATCATTGGATCATCAATATGTAATTACCTGATGATTGATCTTTAGTAGCAGCTGTTGTTGACGAACTACCAGCAGTTACTATAAACTAACAATTATTATAATATATCCTGTGTCTCATTGAAGATAATGATAACATTACTAGTGACAGTAGTGGGAGGAGACAAACAGTTTGGGAACGACAAACAACTATTAAAAACAATTATTATTAAATACTATTATCACTATCATTATTAGTACAATGTGATACTATTAACAGATACACTCCTTATAACAGACACCTCCTCTACTCCAGCAGACACTATTGACTAGTGTACCATATGTATCTGCTTGTTTTTTCCTATGGAGGAGATGACATTGTAACATACCATTCATTTCATTGATAATGTACAAAATTAATGCACGTAATTTGACATGACAGTAAACTTCAAGGGACCGGTAAAAAGGACAGAATTAGACCCCTGGAATTAATTATAATTAGTTACTCACTGATCATTATGTAGACTATACTAGCAATGTTTTATCATACAGTCAAAAAGTTTGAGTAATTATGAGCTCTTAATAAGGAATCCTTACCTTTACTTTAATAACAATACAAGGTGCATGCATTGTTGTAGCTATTGATTGATTACTAGTACAGTCTAGTAGATGAACAATATGATGCTGCAGTAGTTGCTATTTATAACATTAAGTGTATAATATACATCAGTGACTGGATCATTTATTAATATGTCATTAACTAATGATTGAGTGGTTTCTACACTAGCTGTTGCTGTACGATGGGCAATTATGAAATAATAACAAATCATTATTATAATATATCCTGTGTCTCATTGTAGATATAATAACATTACTAGTGACAGTAGTGGGAGGAGACAAACAGTTTGGGAACGACAAACAACTATTAAAAACAATTATTATTAAATACTATTATCACTATTATTAGTACAATGTGATACTATTAACAGATACACTCCTTATAACAGACACCTCCTCTACTCCAGCAGACACTATTGACTAGTGTACCATATGTATCTGCTTGTTTTTTCCTATGGAGGAGATGACATTATTGTAACATACCATTCATTTCATTGATAATGTACAAAATTAATGCACGTAATTTGACATGACAGTAAACTTCAAGGGACCGGTAAAAAGGACAGAATTAGACCCCTGGAATTAATTATAATTAGTTACTCACTGATCATTATGTAGACTATACTAGCAATGTTTTATCATACAGTCAAAAAGTTTGAGTAATTATGAGCTCTTAATAAGGAATCCTTACCTTTACTTTAATAACAATACAAGGTGCATGCATTGTTGTAGCTATTGATTGATTACTAGTACAGTCTAGTAGATGAACAATATGATGCTGCAGTAGTTGCTATTTATAACATTAAGTGTATAATATACATCAGTGACTGGATCTATATGTGACACTAGTTCGGCCAATTTTGGAGTACGCTTCCTCAATTTGGGATCCTCCTTCTCCTACAGTCTCATCACAACTGGAGGCTGTTCAGCATTTTGGCTTAAAAATAGCCTTCAAATCATGGTCTATCCCGTACCATCATCTCCTAAATCTCTCTCAACTTACTTCCCTGTCTCATCGGCGATTTAAATTTAAAATTGTCCTGCTTTTTAAGATAAAAGAAAACCTTTCATTTACCCCATTCCATCCTCTGCAAATTAAAGCTCCCTCCTGCTATTCTCTTCGATCTAATAATAACGGTAACTTTTCTCAGATCACTTGTAAGACATCTACATACTCAAACTCATTTTACCCATCTGCAATTAATCAATGGAACTATCTTCCCCCTCCCCTGAAACTTTCCCTTTCCCTCTCTTATATTAAATTTTTCATTGACCACCGTCTATAATACTGTACAATATTTCAACAATTAGCTTTGCTATTATTATTATTATTATTAAATCATTTATTAATATGTCATTAACTAATGATTGAGTGGTTTCTACACTAGCTGTTGCTGTACGATGGGAAATTATGAAATAATAACAAATCATTATTATAATATATCCTGTGTCTCATTGTAGATATGATAACATTACTAGTGACAGTAGTGGGAGGAGACAAACAGTTTGGGAACGACAAACAACTATTAAAAACAATTATTATTAAATACTATTATCACTATTATTAGTACAATGTGATACTATTAACAGATACACTCCTTATAACAGACACCTCCTCCTCTACTCCAGCAGACACTATTGACTAGTGACTGTATGTAATATACAGTATATGAACATTAGCCCATTAGTATCAGCTAATGATTGATCAGTTAATGTGTGTCTCATTATAATGTGGAGGAGGTGACATTATGTTAAACATTAATTGATTTAGTTACAATGAATGACCAATACTGTATCATTGATATTGTGTATAGACTAGGGAAAATGCAAGGCATTAAGGGGGCGAGCCTGAGCTGATTAATGTGTTAAATTATAACGAGCCTAAGCAAGCTATAGATTATGTGCTGTATGATATACATGTCAGAGCTAGCAAAGCAATTGCACATGTCTAAATTCAGTATCTTGTAGTCATCTTGCTTAAATTAAAGTTATCTTGCTTATAGTTAGAAGCAGTCACTGAAAAAATCATGTTTGAAGATTGCATATCTGCTTTGTTAACCTAGGCTTGCTCCTAGAGAAGAAATATCACCTAGAATAGATCTCATGATGGTATATTAACGTCTGTCAGCAGCACATGATATTCATGACATTAACTAAAAAAATTGAAGTCGGAATTAACTCAAACTTGCTACACAGTATAAGGACATCAATATGTATCAGAAAACATTATAATTACTCATGGTTACCTGGTAGAAATCCCAGTACATCAACAAGGGTTATCAGTGGAATACAAAAAGCATCACAGAACCTAACGAACCGAGCACCTTTAACTGATGCATTAATATCCAAACAATCTATTAATAATAATAATAATAATAATAATAATAATAATAAATTTAAATAATAATAATAATAAGAATAATAAATTTTAAAAAATGATGATGATGATAAACTTGGTAGTGTAAGTCATTAATAAACTTAGAATCAAGCAATCTGATTGGTCAATTACAACTACAGACTAGCCTCCATATAATGGACACTTTGAAAGTGTCTCTGTTATACAGAGGTGTCCTTTATGTGGAGGTTATTTTATACAGTAAGGAATGTAATTGGTACACTAGGTGCTGTCCGTTAAATGGAGGTGTACGCTATAGAGAGTGTCCATTAAGAGAGACTATACTGTACCTGCACAGGGTCCCATTATTAATGATATCTGTGGGACTACTCCTGATGACATCACATTACGCTATTAATAAAAAAATAATCAAGTAAATAAATAAATAAATAAGCAACCAAACAAACAAACAAATGAAAAATACTAATACTAA
The DNA here is from genome assembly GCF_000090795.2 of Amphimedon queenslandica. NCBI lineage: Eukaryota > Metazoa > Porifera > Demospongiae > Haplosclerida > Niphatidae > Amphimedon > Amphimedon queenslandica. The sequence continues at coordinate 797 of NW_003547825.1, read as the reverse complement.
TACACTAACTAGGAATATATCAGCGTATCCAGCTAGTGAGTCCACTCCTTCTTGTATCCTGGCTCCCCCTGAGTCATTGAGACCAATAATGGGAGCACCTACTGATACTGCCTTATCCATTATCTATTAATAATAATAACAACAACAACAACAACAACAACAACAATAATAATAATAATAACAATAATAATAATAATAATGACATAATAATAATAATAATGACATAATAATAATAATAATAATAATAATAACACAATTAATTAGGGTAGTACAGGTAAGCCCCACTCAAGCAAACATCATTGAAGAGTGTCTGCCAGTCTACATGTACAGCACCTGAATGTTACCTCCATTAATGAGTATCAGTAGAGATACCAGTACACTGTACTATAACATGCATTACTAATGAAGAATGAGTCTATTGTTCAATATGTCCATTGTAGCCACAATAGAATAAAATGGCATAGATATTTTAGCATTGTATAATAGTAAAGGATCTATCATTATCTGTTCATAGATCCAGTGCTGTATACTGTAGGTGTATATCATTAACAATTTGCTATAGCTTCATCCATTAAATGTTGTACATGTACATATTGTTCTAGTTCATTAATATTCATTATTATTATTATTACCTTACATATCTTACGAGCATGCATACTTGATAGACTACCACCAAATACCGTGAAATCCTATTAATAATAATAATAATAATAATAATAATAATAATAATAATAATAATAAATTAATAATTCATTACTTGACTAAATACAAAGACAGGACGTCCATTAATTAATCCT
>NW_003547824.1:11799-13537 GCF_000090795.2 Amphimedon queenslandica | reverse complement strand
ATCAAAGTTATGCATGCATGGTTTCCGAAATGAGCCCCTCCACCCACTTTTAGAATTTGTATGTGAACCAGAACCCTTGTATGTGTAGTTGTATGTATGTTAATTTTTAAATATTGGGACCACACGAATGCAGTCCTTCCAAAAATTTTGACGAGTCTACAAAAGATGAATTTGAAGACCTATAACCTTTCCCAGTTCATTGGGTTGCCTTAAATAGCTCATTTATTGTATGATAGCATCGTGGGTCCATCATCAGTAGATATTCCTATGCCCCACCTACTGTACATTAAATAAACTAACAAACAATGTGTTATGAGCACAATATAAAGCACATGTACTTATGCTATTGTTAATATAAAGGTACATATTATGAGTGTATTTGGGGGGGGGTGGAGTAGCAAGTGTATATTGCTGATTTTCCAACCATAGAATGGTGATTATATATTAGTAAAACTCTATTTTTATTAATATTAATAATAATAATAATACTTCATTTATTTATTCATTTAATTATTTATTTATTCATTTATTTATTCATTAATTTATTTATTTATTATATTTAGGTATGTGAAGCAGTGTGAGCTGTTCTTTCATAAAAGACTGATATCCTATTCCTTATTTGGTAGTGAGTGCCTCCCCTCATTACTGACACTATCAAATGATGTGGTACCTAATGTCAGACTAGCTGTAGCTAGGACCCTCTACTCTACACTAGACAATACACGTTAGTATTGGAGTATATGTCATTAGTGTAGTATGGTAGTGTATGTGTGTATAATTGTAGTATAGTGTGGGTATATGAAGCTCCTTTTAAGTTTCTGGGGAATTTTGAATTTTTTTCTTGATTTTTTTTGTAACTTTAAAAATTCATAAAAAATCCATTTTTAGTCGGAATCAACTCAAACTTTCTACGCAACATAAGAACATGTATATGTATCAGGAAAAATTATAAAAGTAGAAAAATGTCTCTTTTTCATTTTTGGCGAAATTTGGCCCGTGACCCTGTACTAGGACTTTAACGCAATTTTGGAGTAACTTTAAAAATTCATAAAAAATCCAAATTTGATCGGAATCAGCTCAAATTTTCTACGCAACATAAGAACATGTATATGCATCAGGAAATATTATAAAACCGGCGAAATCTCTCCTTAATTTTCAATTTTGGTGAAATTTGGCCATTACCCTGTACTATAGTACAGGGACTTTAACCCATTTTTGAGTAACTTTAAATATTCAATTTTAATCAGACTCAGTTCAAGTGTACATGTGTAATTGTCTGTTTTAATTCTGTGTCAGGTAGTTCTCCCCTCTCTCTCTCTCATAGAATTTATCTCTGCCAATCAATCCTTTTCTCAAGACATCAGTTCAATCATATCAAAACTAAAAGAAGATAGAGACAGAGATGTTCGCTACTACTCCGGAAATTATGAAGACATCAATAACAACACAAGGACCTCTCTCTCTCCCTCTACCCCTTCAGCTCAGCAGCTGCAGCAATTTGAAAATACTCAAGAAGATACTGAACATAAACTGGATATAGCAAGTAAGAGAGAGAGAGAGAGAGAGAGAGAGAGAGAGAGAGAGAGAGAGAGAGAGAGAGAGAGAGAGAGAGAGAGAGAGAGGGAGAGAGAGAGAGAGAGGGAGTTGTACATGTACATATTAAACTTGATGTACATGTTTTGTAGTAAGTTGTGTAGTACATACATGTATGCATGTACATGTGTAGATCCAAAATTTT
>NW_003547824.1:7824-11307 GCF_000090795.2 Amphimedon queenslandica | reverse complement strand
AAATTAGCAACAATAATATGTAATGTACACTTTATAGACTACAAGAGAGTGAGACAGAGAGAAAAAGAGAGAGGTACAGACAGATTAGTGAATTGATAAAGAGGAAATTGATACACTACTGGCATTCTGCAGTGAACCACTTGCCAGTTTCTTTATACTCTCTTGCTTGATACTTCCTCTGGCAGAGTATGATTGGTCAGTTCTTGCTAGTTGCTCCTCCTATCATCACTCACATGGCTTCATGCAACCCAAAATGAGCAGCTGTAAATAATATCGATCTTATGAAATTGGGCCTCTTGTACAATTATACATGTACATTATAGTTCAGCTTTCATGCTTGCAAATTCAAGTTTGACACTTAGTTTGTCTAAACATTATTAAAAAATAAACAATTATATATATATACATCACCAGTAATAATAGACACTACACTCACTAGACACTAGAGTACATGTTCAGGGCCGTAGCCAGGAACTTGAAAAAGGGAGTTCGGAAATTGCTGCGCGCGAAGCGCGCAGCGAAAATTTTTTGCGAAAATGGGCGTGGTTGGTAGGCGTGGTTTTAATTTACGCATCTCAGCCATGTGCTGACTCAGCTAAAATGGCTATCTGTGCTTCTCGCTGTTGCCAAAGTGCTAATCCTGCTTTTGCAGTGCTGTTCTTCATGACAGGAGCTAATCTAAAACTTTTTTGCAGCTACAACAGGGGGGTTCGTCCGAACCCCCCGAACCCCCCCTGGCTACGGGCCTGATGTTGACAACTAGAGTTCATTATTCTTCATAATTTAAATTAGCAATCAGAGCTAGAATGAGTCCTTCAATATGAGCCCCAATAATTCCTCCTAGAGCGGCTCCTTTAGCTGCTCCTAGTGGTCCTCTAATAACTCCTCCAGCAATAGTACATGCACCTACGACTATAGGACCTGTAACTATTCCTACTTTAACTAGTCCACTTATAGGACCTTCAACTGGTCCACTTAAATCTTCCTTCTGAGGTGGTCTATGAGGAGGGTCATCATTATTTTCATTTGGCCAGGGAACTTCTATTTCATCCTCCATTTTTATCATCCATTTCTTTCCAGTTAGAGATTCTGTCATTTTGATTTTTGTGTTGGATCCATCCAATTGCAATATGAGTATGGATTTACGGTATTCACCCACGCAAATAATTGAATAGATACCGTATTCATCATTCATAGCAGTCAATAATGTTAATTTATTGACCTTCAAAACTTCATCCAGACATTTGTGCTGCATTTAAAAGCCTGTCTTCCTTTTACTGCACTGCTGGAAGTATTGGCAGTGTTTCAAGTTACTGCCAATATGAAATTATAGTATCTGCCATTTTAGTTTACTCTGATCATGCTCAGTGGCACCAGGCCAATATAAGTTAGTTCCTTATTATACATGTACATGTATTGTATAGAAGTACATGTACATATGTTTTTGTGTGTACACGTACGGTACATGTACCTCATGCAAAACCGGAGTGGCCCCAATTATAGTATATTAAAGTCCTTTTGGTCTGTATCATGTACATGTATGTCTGGACGTGGTGGGAGGTTGGAACTAGTTAATGTTTTACATTCTTCTATATGTATATGCACATGTACGATATATAATTAATAGGTGTGGTCACCAAGTGGGTGTGTTTTTATTCTACAGTTAATTGGTTGAGTGGCGTCATTTCTCGGTCAAGAGGTTGTGTGTCTGAGTTTGTTCCTCAGTTACCAGCTTTAGCATCTGACGCCATGTTTCACGTGAGAAAGGTAGCGTTTGTGCATCTCAGTATACTCTTGGATACTATCTTTGTATATTTTAGTCCTTTGCTGTAAACTTATAAAGACTTGTGTTCAGTAATAGGGCCAGCATCTACTGAGGAAGTTATTGTGAGTATATTTTATAGAGTTTATATGTACAAGTATATTTGGTTTATACATGAGTAGTACAGTCCATGTATAAATAGAATAAGTTTTGTTTTTTTTCTCCATACAATCTACTGTACATCTGCCAATTGGAGAAATCCTCAAGCAAAAATCATGCCAACATTTTATATTGTACATGTACATGTGTACATGCAATAACTACTTGTCTTTATTCATATTCATATACATGTACATTCATCATTCTGTGTTCATTCCTTTTACTCTCTCTCTCCCTCTCTCTCTAGTTGCCATATTTCATTCAGTTGTGTAAAGATGAAGTCTGGGGAGTTAGAAAAGTAAAGAAACATCATCAATATTATTAATTATTGTTTTTGTATGCTACAAAGGACCTTGATGATGTGAAGACTGGAGTACTGGCTCATTTATTGGAGTTCTTTGAGGTACATGTACATGTACATACACTGCATTTGTAGCTGTAAAATGTACATGTACTATACATGTAAATGAGAGATGAGAGTACATATACATGTACAGAATGTATTGCATCACATGCATGCACATGTAATTTGCCAATTAAATAATAATAAACCAATAACATGTACGTGCATGTACATGTATATCTCTGTAAATGTAATACCGTGTATTGATTTTTTCATTATTTTTTATCATACATATACATGTACATGTAGATGTTACCCTCTGATGTTAGAAGGAGAACTTTCCCTCTATATTAAATGGGATCCTGGACACTGAGAACGAGAAGAACTGGAGATACAGGGACTCACTGGCTGAGTAAGTATACATGTACATGTACCCTTTTCTTTATACTGTGGGTCTTATTTTGAGGGAATTATGTTTTGTGTGCTTTGCAAAAATTAAATCTAAAAATACTAAAGTGTATGTACATCAATCCTCTATCATCATTTGATAGTGTAAACAGTAACCAAACTGAGTTGAAGTGAGCTGGACCAAACCAGGCCAGCATGGTTTAGTACAGCAGGGCCAGCTCAGCCTGGTTCAGCACGGTTTAGCCCAGTTCTATAGTATAAACATAGTACTATATAGTTTAACAACAGGCAAGCATGAAGAGATTGTACCTAGTACTTTCCTACTTAAAGTGTGGGGAGGCCAACAACTTGTCTTCAAAAGTATAACGTTTGATATTTTGATAAGGAATACGTAGTTTATGTACAGTACCTTCTAGCCATTATAATGCACTAATGCTAGTACACAATTCACTGGATGTACAATTGTACATATACTTCTCCACTTATACTCATTATCACTGCATGGACAATCAGTGACACTAGTTATACAGATGCCATGCTAGCAAATTGACAGTTTGGAATTTTGAGCAGCAAAAATATTAAAAGTGCTATATACTACACACATATAACAAGAGTACATGAGGTATAATTAATATACTAAGCATCTATTACTTAAACGTCTCATCTTCAGAGTCCTCTTTTACTGAACCTAAAGTTAGTGTAGAAGAATAAGTTCTCATGCTACTGCTATCTAATGCTGTATGATATCCACTGGATACTGTTCTGTGAGACTCAAATGAATATACACTAGCAGTATCTTCCTCTAATTTTA
>NW_003547824.1:0-7446 GCF_000090795.2 Amphimedon queenslandica | reverse complement strand
AGCCGACATAAAAGCATTCCACCATCTTCCTTTTGAACATTAGGATCAACTTGTTCCTTCAGCAACAGTTCGACTATTTGAATGTGACCATTTTGACAAGCCAGCATAAAAGCATTCCAACCATCTTTGTCTTGAACATTAGGATCAACTTTTTCCTTCGGCAACAGTTCGACTATTTGAGTGTGACCATATTGAGAAGCCAACATAAAAGCATTCCAACCATCATTCTTTTGAACATTAGGATCAACTTGTTCCTTCAGTAACAATTTAACTATTTGAGTGTGACCATTTCGACAAGCTGACATAAAAGCATTCCCCCCACTGTTTCTTCGAACATTAGGATCAACTTTTTCCTTCAGCAACAGTTCAACTATTTGAGTGTGACCATATTGAGAAGCCAACATAAAAGCATTCCAACCATCTTTGTCTTGAACATTAGGATCAACTTTTTCCTTCAGCAACAGTTCAACTATTTGAGTGTGACCATATTGAGAAGCCAACATAAAAGCATTCCAACCATCATTCTTTTGAACATTAGGATCAACTTGTTCCTTCAGTAACAATTTAACTATTTGAGTGTGACCATTTCGACAAGCTGACATAAAAGCATTCCCCCCGCTGTTTCTTCGAACATTAGGATCAACTTTTTCCTTCAGCAACAGTTCAACTATTTGAGTGTGACCATTTAGACAAGCCAACATAAAAGCATTCCAACCATCTTTGTCTTGAACATTAGGATCAACTTTTTCCTTCAGCAACAGTTCGACTATTTGAGTGTGACCATATTGAGAAGCCAACATAAAAGCATTCCAACCATTATTCTTTTGAACATTAGGATCAACTTGTTCTTTCAGTAACAGTTCAACTATTTGAGTGTGACCATTTTGACAAGCCACCATAAAAGCATTTGCTCCATCTTCTTGTTGATATTTATAATCAACTCCTTTCATCAATAGCTCAACAACCTCATGGTTACCATTGTAGCTAGCAATCATTAAAGCATTTGATCCATTTGATTTTTTTAGGTGAGGATTAGCATTAGCATGTAGTAACATGTGAATGATTGAAATGTGATTAAATGCACTTGCTATCATTAGTGCAGTTAATCCTTTATTGTCTTGAATGTTAACATTAGCTCCAGCAGACACTAAACTGTCTACAATGTCCTCATGTCCTCTTTCACAAGCTAACATTAGTGCTGTCTTGCCTTCTTCATTAGTATGATCAATATTAACAGTTTCTAGTTGAAGAAGAAACTCTACTGCTTCATTATTACCAGCTGTGACTGCCTCAAGGAGAGCTAGTTCAAAGGTGAAGTTCATATTCTCATCTTCTTGAAGGACAGGATGATTATTAATGTATAAACTAAATATACCAATGAGGCGTATAAACTGTAACTTTCCTCCAGTATATTCTATTAGACTATCAGCAGTAAAATTAACAATCTGCAACTTGATGACAATACATCCTTTAAAAATTGTGATATGCTTCAACAATGATTGTACAAACCCTTCTGGTAACAAATGTTCAATTAGAAGTTTCAAATTGCTTAGGCTACTACGATACCATGGATTATGAAGCTTTATAACAATATGGGGCATGTTAGTTAAATTTGGAATATGTTCCTGGTAAATTTCTATTAATGACTTATGAAGATGTGCCACATTAATTGAAGATCTAAATGTGTTGACTTTTGTCCTGTGATTTTTTAGTTCACTCACAATATTCATCTCATTTCCTTCACCAAAAGTAACACCATTCAGAAACTCTTCACTCAAATCTACTATCAAGTTGCAGTCAATAAAATCATAAAACGGATGAATAATATTGAAAGTTTCATTTAAAGATGCATCTGTTAGCTTATCAGTCCAGTTCATGTAAGTCTCAATCCATCTTCTTAAATTAACGAGTAGCGTAGGATCTGAAGCTTCTTTTTCATCAAATGCTGTTCGTACCTTTGTCATTAAACTAGTAAATGATTTGTTGAGCTCTATTAGTGAATGTGACACTTCTGTTTCATCTTCTTGTGTGTTAAACATTATTTCCTCTCTTTGTGTACTACCCACAGCAGTTGCATTACTATCATTAGGTACTGAAGGATGTCCTTCAATCATTTCTTTGATATTTTGTGCAAGAGTGTTTTCTCTTCTAATCTTCAATGCAGTAATGACATCATTCCAACTTGCCTCAGGAGAAACAGAGAGCCATTTTGAATACAATTTCCTCTTTTGGTCGTCCACACTGGAACTTTCAGCTTCAATTTTTAATACATCATGTTGTGTTATTCCTGGTAAGCAGTAACCAAATAACTGCCAGTCAACGAGTGGTTCAAGCCATTGAGTTAGCAATGAAATATCAGGACGATCATCAATGATAGGACCAGGATTGAGTTCAACATCTCCTGATAAGAGGAGGAGCATACGTAGACAAACAATCAAATAGAGATCATTGTAAATCAGGTTAGAACTGCTGCCTCCAGGTAAGACTACTGACTGGAGGTAATTTGTATCAGTAACAGTAACACCAGTAGTACATTGTACTTGGTAGCAGTTACCTAATAATAAAATACCAGTAAATATACAAGTACAAAGTTGCAATTGTTGTTTACCTGTTGGAGGAATCATCAAGATGTGTCTTAAAAAAGAGAGAAAAAGTAGGAAAACAATAAGAAACAGAGCTGCTGGCAGTTTAGATGTCTTCTCTCCTGATGAGTGAGTGTGGCAGCCATTAGCGAGTCTACTGGAGGCAGCTTGACAGTAGTTCCACAGTCCAATACTTGCTCTCCATTGAGAGACATCAATCATCTTGTAATTGTTAGCACCGTTACAACAAATACACACAAGTAGTTTCTTTATCCAGTTACTAATGGTAAAGAGCACAATAGAAGTGGGAGTGTGTTCATGGATCATTGTTGTATTTGTAATAACTATACATAGTGTTACTCTACTGTTATTATTGTCATTCTAGGTATTATGATTAGCTAAATTTGGGTATTATGACTAAATTTGGTCACTTCATGACATGCATGTAGTTTTTTTATAAATGACCCAAATTTTCCACAGAGTACCTGTATATTCCTGTACAAAATACTTGTAAAATTAATTAGGCCTATAAGAGGGTGTAAGACTAAAGTGGTGTAGTTTCTGCATCAGTTGACCCAAGTCAAAGTCCTCTTTAGAACATGTGCCATGCAAGATGATTTACATGTATTAGTGGAGGTAATGTTTGTGTATTTCCCTGTGGAAAGTTAAGTAGTGAATTTGATATTTGAAATTTTGCACCATGTGCCATTGAGCATGCTCAAATTGGAACAAAATGTTGGATTTTATATTGATGATTTTTGCATTGAAACACCAATTGACAATATTAATTCCTCGCCAATAAATCATCTGGTATAGTAGTTCCTCCATAACCCATGATACTTATTAAATGCCATTCTAGTCTTGCCTCACCTGTGGAGGAAGGGTCTGGAGACACTGCTATCTAAAATTTATGCAAAAAGACAACATGGTTGGCTCTACATCATGTGACAGAGCAGACCTTTTCAGTCAAGACAGCTGAAACAGATGCTTTGCAGCTAAGATAAGACAAGGATAGAGTCTCTTGAACATCTTTTGCAGATTTTAGAGCAGCAACTTATCACAGAGTGCCATAGTATTTACTTATTATTCTACCATGCCTAGTTGTAATTGATGAATCAGATTGCAGAATACCAGGTTTCTAAATCGATTAGATACCTCTCAGGAACACTTAGAAACCTGGTGCTCTATGCTTATGCTCTTATTAGTCCATTTGTCAAGCTTGGTTGATTCTTTACAGGCCTAGCCTGTTAGATATGTTGTATGTATGTCAACTGTGGTCTTATATTATCAGCAGCTAGTTTTTTTTCAAGTGTTATGATAGAAGTTTGTTATACACCTTGGTATCATCAGTTTCTATGGCATTTATTAACCTCGGGACTGCATTGCTCGGTTAATGAATACCATAGAAACCTCTACCTTGGTGTATAACCTATACTTAAGTATTTACTTACATGTATTTAAAGTCTCTGCATTGCACTGACTGCAGTCTGCAGTCAACCACTTGCCGTTTGCTTATAATATCTTGCTTGATACTTCCTCTGCAAGAGTATAATTAGTCAGTTCTTACTAGTTGGTCCTCCTATCATCACTCACATCTACTCTTGCTAATATTTGATGCTGTAAGATACCCACTGGTCAAATTAATAATAATAAATGTACATGTACATGTACCCTCTTCTTTATATTGTGGGCGTGGGTCTTATTTTGAGGGAATTGTGAATTTCACAAAATATGTATTAATATACTTGTACTCATGTGCATATATTGTATTTCAACTTTTCTTTTTGTATGTTTGAGTTCCCTTTTGCTGAATCTAAAATTAAGGTTGTAGATAAACTTCTTGTATATTATTTTTAATGCTGTACAATATTCACTGGATACTGTTCTTTGTGGAATAGACACTAGCAGCATCTTCTTCAAATAAGTTTGATACATGTCATTATAGACACACAATATTATAGACACACAGTATTATATAAAATAACAGAAATACACATGCATATAGCAATAAGAAAAACAAAACCAAATATTTTAAAGTGAAAATACATTATCACTGGAAAATTACCACATATGAATGAGGATGCCATGCTAACAATTTAAACAAATAAGCAGTTTATATATCTTTAGGCAAAAAGTAAAAATCTACTGTACATGTAAATGTAAACTGTCACACAATAAGTGATGTACTAAACATGCATCTACTATGTACTCCACTTTATATCTATAAAGCTGTCTCCTGCTGAATCTTCATCTTTAAAAAAAATCTTTTCATACTTTGATATCTGAGATCTACTGGTTTTTGATTTTTGTGGAGATGCTGATGAATGTACATGGCCAGCATACTTCTTTAGCAATTTAGATACTTTCCCAGTCTTGGTGTCGTGTTTTGCTGAATAATTACTATCTTGAAGGGAATCTTCTTATACATGTACTACTGAAATCTGATACTGCACTGATTTCTGATCTTTGTGGAGATGCTGACAAATGTACATGACTAGCATCTTCCTCTAGCAGCAATCCAGATGTTTCCCGTACAGTACATGTACACGTACAGTACATGTGCCTCATGCAAAACCAGAGTGGCCCCAATTAGTATATTAAAGTCCTTTTAGTCTGTATCATGTACATGTATGTCTGGGCGTGGTGGGAGGTTGGAACTAGTTAATGTTTTACATTCTTCTACATGTATATGCACATGTAAAATATATAATTAATTGCATGGTGTGGTCACCAAATGGGTGTGTCTTTATTCTACAGTTAATTGGTCGAGTGGCATCATTTCTCGGTCAAGAGGTTTGTGTGTCTGAGTTTGTTCCACAGTTACCAGCTTTAGCATCTGACGCCATGTTCCATGTGAGAAAGGGTAGCGGTTTGTGCATCTCAGTATACTCTTGGATACTATTTCTGTATATTTTAGTCCTTTGCTATATGCTGTAAAGACTTGTGTTCAGTAATAGGGCCAGCATCTACTGAGGAAGTTATTGTGAGTGTATTTTATAGAGTTTATATGTACAAGTATATTTGGTTTGTACATGAGTAGTACAGTGAGTGTATAAAATAGAATATGTTTTGTTTTTTTCTGCATACAATCTACTGTACATCTGCCAATCCCCAAGCAAAAATCATGCCAAAATTTTATGTTGTACATGTACATGTGTACATGCAATAACTACTTGTCTTTATTCATATGCATGTACATGTACATTCATCATTCTGTGTTCATTCCTTTTACTCTCTCTCTCTCCCTCTCTCTCTAGTTGCCATATTTCATTCAGTTGTGTAAAGATGAAGTCTGGGGAGTTAGAAAAGTAAAGAAACATCATCAATATTATTAATTATTGTTTTTGTATGCTACAAAGGACCTTGATGATGTGAAAACTGGAGTACTGGCTCATCTATCGGAGTTCTTTGTGGTACATGTACATGTACATACACTGCATTTGTAGCTGTGAAATGTACATGTACTATACATGTAAATGAGAGATGAGAGTACATATACCTCTACAGAATGTATTGCATCACTTGCATGTACATGTAATTTGCCGATTAAAAATAATAAACCAATAACATGTATGTGCATGTACATGTATATCTCTATAAATGTATTACATTGATTTTTTCATTATTTTATCATTATACATGTACATGTACATGTAGGTGTTACCCTCTGACATTAGAAAGGAGAACTTCCCCTCTATATTAAACGGGATCTTGGATACTGAAAATGAGAAGAACTGGAGATACAGGGACTCACTGGCCGAGTAAGTGTACATGTACATGTGCCCTCTTCTTTATACTGTGGGTCTTATTTTTGAGGGAATTGTGTATTGTGTACTTCACAAAAATTAAATCCAAAAAAACTAAAGTGTATGCACGTCAATAGATGTATCATTATGCTTTAGATGTGAAGAGTACATGTATGTACCTACATACATGTACTTTCCTGTGCAAAGTGTGGGCGAGTCCAGAAACTTATTATTATTATCATTATTATTATTATTATTATTAAACTTTATTATTATTATTATTATTATTATTATTATTATTATTATTATTATTATTATTATGTTTTCCAATCTCTCCTCCTATTTACTCTTCATAGTACTAATGTACAATTATACAATATACCATATTTTACCGTATAAACGCCTGGTCCAAATAAACGCCTGTCACTAATATATTCTAGCTATAGATACGCATATTTGTACCAAAAATAATGCCTCATTGTTTAGATAGCTCCAAAGTGCTTATTAGTTAGAGCCTGGTCTAAATTGAAAAGGTTCGATTCCCGCTCAGGGTCATTTTTTAATTTTTTCAACAAATTTTTTTTGCAGCTAAGAAATAAACGCCCGGGCGTTTAATTGGTAAAATATGGTACTTCTCCTCCTCTTATCACTGGACAATCAGTGACACTAAAAAATACCACGGCCTAGCAAATTGACAGTTTGGAATTTTGAGCAGCAAAAATATTAAAATTGCTATAATACTACACATACACAATGTATAACAAGAGTACATGATGTATAATTAATATACTAAGCATTTATACTTCAAAGTTTTTGGAGTCATCTATTACTGAATCTAAAGTTAGTGTAGAAGGAAAACTTCTCAAGCTACTAACATCTGATACTGTATGATATCCACTGGATACTGTTATGTGAGACTCGAATGAATATACACTAGCAGCATCTTCTTCTAGTTTTGCATTGCCTTTCTTATGCATGTAACTATAAATCAATGCAGCTATTGCATTATTTTTGGCTAGTGATATTGCAGTGTTACCTTTTTTAGCTTTAATAGTTAGATCAGCTTTCCATTCTAATAATAACTTAACTACTTTATCATGTCCTCTGGCAAGCATTAA
>NW_003547823.1:12268-13547 GCF_000090795.2 Amphimedon queenslandica | reverse complement strand
GGAGGAACAACATATCCTGACCTGCATATCAGTAAAACTCAGTAAAACAAAGGCAAAAATTATACATGTAATTAAGGAACAGTTGCATGCTTCATTAAGTGACATGATCAAACATTCATGTTTTATCGTGTAATCAAAAATATGATTTTTACTTTTAAGTTATGCATATGGTTTCCTGAAACATGATCATGAACTATGCAATAACATGTTCATTTAGAAATGCACCCAGGAAAAAACACATGCATGTTTGTGCATGTACACATGTACCTGCATGATTAATGCATGTTTATAACATGTACTAGCCTGTTTCTGCATGTTTGTGAATTGTGACATAATGCTTGTAAGAAACAACCCCATACCTCAGAAACATGCCACACTTACATGTAACATGTACATGTAAATAACACTTACATGTGATCTTTATAACATGTACTAGCCTGTTTTTGCGTGGTTGTAAAATCGTGACATAATGTTCCTGAGAAGACATTCTATACTTCAGAAACATGTCACAAACATACATGTACATGTACATGTACAGGTAAATGTTCAGGCACACATACATGTATGTAAATAACACTTACATGTACATGTACATGTAAAATCAAAATGACTCACTCTTTCTCTTCGGCCACTTTATTGACAGCTGCTACACACTTGAGTAGTAACTCCTTCCTAACACTATCAGAGAAACTACCCCACACCAACAACAATAACTGGAGATGAGTAACAGGTAGGTCTGATAGAGAGATAAGGAAAGGAGTAAGTACATGTAATACAATGTACATGTACATGTACACAAGTAGTAGTGTTTAATTTCCGTATACTGGGAAATTTTCGAGTAGCCAAATTTTCGTGAATTTCGCGTTTTTTGCTCCATCGCAAAAATTAAAATCGCGAAATTCTAAATTTCCATTGCCACGTGGTGGAGTTTACAGGCTATTCGCGAAAATATTATTTCGTGAAATCTTACTAAAGCAAAATTCGCGAAAATTTTGTGACGCGAAAATATCCCAGTATATGGTATACATGTGTACATGTACCTTCTTCATGGTCATTTTCATTTGATGCATTTTCTTCAAGTGTAGACAAAAACCTAAAAGACATAAGTGCATGTAACTAGTAAATTTCATTTATATTCTAGTAAAACAAAGTATATTCAAATACAGGAAATTAAAGACATCTTAAAATATATTTCAGTATATTTCTGTATATCTTAGCAAAACACAGTATATTCCAGTAAACTCACCCTCTCCATATATTAACACAGAGTGGATCATCA
>NW_003547823.1:5902-7611 GCF_000090795.2 Amphimedon queenslandica | reverse complement strand
TTGTGAATTGTTTAAAAAATTAATTCCACTACCTTTCTTGTTGCTCTGTTTTGCTGCCTCCCATTAAATATTCTCTTCTCTTCTCTCTCAGTTCAAGTAAGGTAGACATATTCAAACAATAATCAATTAAACTGGTCCCTCCTCTTAACTCCTTCATGTGCTGGACACAACCTGACTGAAACTCTAATGGTAAAGACACATATCATCATGATCATGATACATGTAAGTGATACCAGGGTAATACTACAGTACAGGGTGAAAAAAAGCTAAGTAACATCAGTAGTACACAGGTAGTTCGTAGGTAGTTATTTTACTTCGTTACTGCCCAGTCACATGTTCTGTAGTAGCAAGTGCTCACTCGCTCTAGAGGCTCTCAAAGGACTTGAGGATGCTTCTCTTGGCTGTCTGTGCTCTCCAAGTTCATCTCTACTGCTGCTCTCTGCTGTTAGAAACCTGTTTAGGAGGCTCTTCGCTCAATTCACCGTCAAGCTACTGTCCTGCTACTGACCATACATGCACTACTACTACTGGTGGGTTTGCGCATGCGCAATGAAGAAGCAGTGAACTACCTACACAACAGTAGAGTAGCTACTTAGCTTTTTTTTCCGCAGGGTAATGTTACCTTCTCTTGGTGAGGCAGTTGGTTTGGGTCCATCAAAATGAAGAGGAAGGGGAGGCTTCCTGTGACCTGATTTCAACTGAGAGAGTAACCTCTGGATATCAAGATGACCACTCCCCCTATCAGTGGGTGGGGTCTCCTCTTTAACTTCTGATACAGCAACAGGAGTTTCACCTATATAGATATACAAAAAATACACAGTAAATATACAGAAAATATACAAAGAATATACAGAGAATACACAATGTGCTGAGAGTATACTAAGATTACCGTACGGTTGGTAAATTTCGTGGGGTATTAATTTTCGTTAATTTTGTGGTTTATTTTTATCCACGAAATTTTAACCCCTACCCACCCACACATAAAAGCTAATTAACGGGCCATGCATATTATATCTGTTACTCCATATTCCACCATAAGGAAACTAGTCCAGTAGATCCAAGTGAAAAAAAGTTTGCTAACTACCACCCACGAATATTAGCTTCTAAGGACATTTTGGAGAAAACACAAGATTTTGGACCCTCAAATATTACCAACCGTACAGTATATACAACAATATACAGAGAATATAAAATGTACTGATAGTATACTAACTATATACAAAAATATACAAACATATATGTAAGAATGCATGTATATACAGGAAACAATTATAAATAGATTACCTTTACTAATTATCAATTTCTTCAAGTAATCATGGCAGTCACATATGATATTCTTTAATAAAATAACATCATCAACACACAAGACTCCATCATTGCCTCCAGGAACACACAAACTCAATATCAGACGTAGCAATGGAAGGGAATGAGTGGAATCACACTTTGGTAGCAAGTAAAAGGAGTGGTTTAATAACTGCTTTGATAAAGTACTGATGATTGGAAACTGGGCAGATTTAAACTCTGAAAAGAGAGAGAGGGAGAGCAAGAGAATAAATTGAAGTATACTGTAAATCTTGTATATTTCAAGTGATGGTAATTTTCGTATACCATATAGCACTTTATTTTCGAGGAGCTAAACTTTCACTATTTTCGCAGTTAGCATGAAACCGCAAAATTAAAGATCCACTAAAATTTCAATGGCCATAAAG
>NW_003547823.1:0-1856 GCF_000090795.2 Amphimedon queenslandica | reverse complement strand
GTAAATACACATGTAAACAAGCATCTCAAATTAAAATAGATTAGTACTTACTGACTATTGTGTTGTAAAGAAGAGTTTGTGTATCACAGATGAACAAAGGAAATTAAAGATAGAAAGGACAATAAATACACATGTAAACAAGCATCTCAAATTAAATTAGATTAGTACTTACTCCCTATTGTGTTGCAAAGAAGAGTTTGTGTATCACAGATGAATGAAGGAAATTAAAGATAGAAAGGACAATAAATACACATGTAAACAAGCATCTCAAATTAGTACTTACTGACTATTGTGTTGTAAAGAAGAGTTTGTATATCACAGATGAACAAAGGAAATTAAAGATAGAAAGGACAATAAATACACACGTAAACAATCATCTCAAATTAAAATAGATTAGTACTTACTATCTATTGTGTTATAAAGAAGAGTTTGTATATCACAGATGAACAAAAGAAATTAAAGATAGAAAGCACAATAAATACACATGTAAACAAGCATCTCAAATTAAAATAGATTAGTACTTACTGACTATTGTGTTAAAAAGAAGAGTTTGTGTATCACAGATGAACGAAGGAAATTAAAGATAGAAAGGACAATAAATACACATGTAAACAATCATCTCAAATTAAAATAGATTATAGTACTTACTCGCTATTGTGTTGTAAAGAAGAGTTTGTGTATCACAGATGAATGAAGGAAATTAAAGATAGAAAGGACAATAAATACACATGTAAACAATCATCTCAAATTAAAATAGATTAGTACTTACTTCCTATTGTGTTGCAAAGAAGAGTTTGTGTATCATAGATGAAAGAAGGAAATTAAAAAAAGAAAGGACAATAAATACACATGTAAACAATCATCTCAAATTAAAATAGATTAGTACTTACTGACTATTGTGTTGTAAAGAAGAATTTGTGTATCACAGATGAACAAGGAAATTAAAGATGGGAAAGACAATAAATACACATGTAAACAAGCATCTCAAATTAAATTAGATTAGTACTTACTCCCTATTGTGTTGCAAAGAAGAGTTTGTGTATCACAGATGAACGAAGGAAATTAAAGATAGAAAGGACAATAAATACACACGTAAACAAGCATCTCTAATTAAAATAGATTAGTACTTACTTCCTATTGTGTTGCAAAGAAGAGTTTGTGTATCATAGATGAAAGAAGGAAATTAAAAAAAGAAAGGACAATAAATACACATGTAAACAATGATCTCAATTTAAAATAGATTAGTACTTACTGACTATTGTGTTGTAAAGAAGAGTTTGTGTATCACAGATGAATGAAGGAAATTAAAGATAGAAAGGACAATAAATACACATGTAAACAATCATCTCAAATTAAAATAGATTAGTACTTACTGACTATTGTGTTAAAAAGAAGAGTTTGTGTATCACAGATGAACGAAGGAAATTAAAGATGGGAAAGACAATAAATACACATGTAAACAAGCATCTCAAATTAAATTAGATTAGTACTTACTCCCTATTGTGTTGCAAAGAAGAGTTTGTGTATCACAGATGAATGAAGGAAATTAAAGATAGAAAGGACAATAAATACACACATAAATAGCATTTCAAATTAAAATAGATTACTTCCTATTGTGTTGCAAAGAAGAGTTTGTGCATCACAGATGAACGAAGGAAATTAAAGATAGAAAGGACAATAAATACACATGTAAACAAGCATCTCAAATTAAAATAGATTAGTACTTACTTCCTATTGTGTTGCAAAGAAGAGTTTGTGTATCATAGATGAAAGAAGGAAATTAGAAATAGAAAGGACAATAAATACACATGTAAACAATCATCTCAATTTAAAATAGATTAGTACTTACTGACTAT